>NW_006801389.1:0-3257 GCF_000485575.1 Poecilia formosa
TGGTTGTTATGCGTTGCTTCCACTCAGCTGAGAGCGGAGAGTCTCCAAAGTTGTAATTCAACTTGGTTGGATTTGGCTCTGCACTCTAGGAAGGTTGATGCACACTCTGCTGTTTGTGAAGAATGGTCTGGATGGTACTGACTTCAGCGATGGCTGCTCTAGCTGGAATCACAATGTCATGGTCAGATTCATTAGTGATAACCACAGGCAGAGAAGCAGGCTGTACAGGAGGTAGATCCATAAGGCTAGATTTTACTATCAAACCTCCAGGTAGAGAGAATGAGGTTGGATGCTGAATAATTACTTCTCTTTCTCCTTGCAGTAATGGACATATCAGGAGAGCATCCAACACAGCAGTCTTTTGAGCAGGAACAACCTGTGGGCTGGATGACTGCATTTTTAAAATGCCATGATAGTCATCAGTTGTTAGTTTATGCCTCATCTCCAAAATTTTATGCACTGCTCTATATCCAAAAGGCACAGGATGGAACTCAGACTGTGACTGACAGCACTGGTCATAAACAACATCCAAAGTGTTGGTGCCAATCAGAACAGGAGGTTGTGATGACCGCAGATCTGGAACAACCAAGGCCAAGGTGTTGATGTCCATCTCTTCTCCTGTAAACTCAGAGGGAAATGTCAGACAGAGTTCCACATATCCAATATAAGGCACCCTCTGACCATTTGCACCTTCTATCTCCAAAAGATCATTTAATGGTTTTATCTTATGATCTGATAGATGGGTGTTATAGAATGAATGCGAAATGGTGGTGACTTGGGAACCTGTGTCAAAGAGGCAATGAAAATTGATCCCTTTAATCTTCACCTCACCAGTACTTCTTGTGCCCACTTGTTTTATGAAATTTTAAATCAGGGTCGAAGGAGATCGGCGGCAATAACGAAATCAAACACTGTTTCTGCTAGAATTAAATATGCTCGATTTATTTCCCACAGAATACAGTACAAAACACTCTATGACTAAACACGTGATGCTCGATTCATTCAAGTTGTCAGCGCTTACCTCGTGAAAACTGGAGAGCCTTCGGCCTAGAGACAAGCAGCAGCATCAACGTAGCTGGGCATTCGAACGCCATCCACAGCAGACTCTGACAAAAACCGCGGGCTTTTTCGTATTTTATCTCTTAAACAAAGGGATGCCTGCGTGCAAAGGGGGAATGGACATTTCCATCCTTGCAGGCGAGCCATCCAATCAGAGGTAGCCGCTCTCTGACCATGAGCTAATCATGGGCTGAGAGCGTGAACCAGCAGACCAATCAGAGCCCAACCCAAGTCAACCAGAGCTAAGCACGCCCTGTTCACGTGATCCGCATGAGCTTGCAGCATGATCAATTTGCACCATACTCTGAGCAGAATAAGTTTTATCTAACAAAGAAAGATCTAATTATAAAGAACAATAATAGAATAATAAATGAATAGAAAATAGAACAATAATGAATGATTATCAAAGAACATAAAAGATAATAAAAAGATAATAAAAAGATAATAAGATAAAAATACAAAATACCAGATCATTCCACCCCTTGGTCTTTGATAATCACTTTAGTCTTGTATCCCAAATTCGCAAAGTAACTTTCATCTTAAGGCTGTGTTATAAATTCTATCAACCAAAGACCTTTTCACTCGTCTAATATATNCTTTGGTCTGGTTCTATTGAGAGAAAGTCCATGCAGACAAGTTCGAGTGGTCTTGTGGTTTTAATGTTAACAAGGGGTGCAGCTTTCTCAGGTTGTGCTTTTCTCCGAATGCATCTCTCACAGTTCTTAAGCTTGTTACAGACAACAACTGCCATACGTGGCCAATAGAACCGTGATCTCACGAGGTCCAGAGTCCTCCCTGTACCCAAATGGCCCATCTGGTCATGAAGCTGGTTGAGGACCTCAGGCCGCCATTCCTCTGGAAGTACAAGTTGGTAAGTAAGCTCACCTCCAATGTTCCTTCTCCTGACGAGAACATTATTATGGAGCTCCAAACGTGTAAACTCTCGCAGGAGTAATGGCAGATCGGGGAGCTGTTCCCTCAGAGATGGCGGTGGGTTTTCCCCTCGTTCCAACTGAGCGATGATGTGCTGAATGACTGGATCAGCTCTTTGCTTGTCAGCAATTTCACCTTCAGAAAAAGACGGCACAACAGGTGAAGAGAACTGCAGATCATTAACAAAACTGTCGGGTAAACTGTCAATGTTAATAAAGAGAGTTTGCACAAGAGCAGCAACCTGGTCCAAGTTGAGTGAGCTGTACACCAGTTGTCTATCACATATTGCTTGGACTGAGTGCTGGTCAATGGAAATACAGGATGGATGTTCCAGATGTTGTTCAGTAAACTTCAATATTCTCTCTGTCTCCTTCAAAGATAAAGGATCAGCCACCTGTTCAGCATGAGGTCGCCGAGAGAGACCATCAGCATCCGCATTTAACCTGCCAGCCCGATAAATGATCTTAAAAGTAAAAGTTGAAAGAGCTGAAAGCCACCTGTAGCTTGTAGCATCCAATTTAGCAGAAGTGAACAGATATGTCAGTGGGTTGCTACCTGTAAATACAGTGAAATCAGAGCCATACAGGTAGTCATAGAATTTTTCTGTAACTGCCCATTTGAGAGCCAGAAACTCAAGTTTATGGGCAGGATATCGACTTTCACTGCGGGATAGACCTCTGCTGGCATATGCAATCACCTTGTTTCGCCCATCATGTTCTTGGTACAAAACTGCACCAAGACCAGTAGAGCTAGCATCAGTGAGCAAGATATAAGGTTTACCTAGGTCTGCAAATGCAAGAACTGGTGCTGTACTCAGCTTCTGGATAACCTCTTCAAAGGCCTGCTGGCAAGCAGTCGTCCAGCGTGCAGCAAAAGGTTCTTTGGGGTCAAGGTAATGTTGCAACTTCATTTGTTTTGATTTTTTCTGACAGGGTGGATATCCAGCTGTTAACTCATTGAGAGGTTTAACCACTGATGAGAACCCTTCCACAAACCGGCGGTAATATCCTGCAAAACCAAGGAATGATCTGAGCTCTTTAAGGTTCTGAGGAACCGGCCAAGATGTTAACGTGGAAATCTTGTCTGGATCCGTCTCCCCTCCATCACGTGAGACTACATGTCCAAGGTAGCGAACAGATGTCTCAAAGAAAACACACTTTTCAACTGACAACTTCAACCCAAATTCTTTCAGACGTTGAAGAACTTTCTTCAGCCGGAGTTCATGCTCCTCTAGAGTTGGTGCAAACACTATTAAGTCATCAATG
>NW_006801389.1:3832-10470 GCF_000485575.1 Poecilia formosa
TTCGAGGCTCCCCCCCATTCCCCAGGGCTCCTAACTCTCCTGTACGATTCTTAATGTCAGACATGGAGGCACCTGGGTCACCTAGCATCACGGTTAGCATTGCTGCTCGGTAATGGGGGGGAGCAGTACGAATCAGCTGATCCCGCACGGCTTTTGGAACTGCTAAGCTTTGATATTGATCAGCCATGCCCACTACCAACGCATCTCTCACACACAATCGAGTCAAACGCTGTGTACATTCTCTTAGCGTGATCCAATTTCCAGTTATTTCTGGCCAGTCAGTAAATGCGGCGTATTGGTTTTGTATGGCAGCTGCCCATACCACAAACAATGATGCTGCATCTGGCAGTTGTCTTACCTCTTGGCGATAATTGGAATTTATTGCTCCTTCGGTAGACAATCCTGCAAAAGACATCCCATCAACTGCATCTATTTCCACTTGTGAGGCCCCTTCATCCAACATCCGTGCTAACCACAAATCTGTCGGCTCCCCATTCTGCTGCCGCAGTCTGCGCGTTAAATGTGACACTTCTTCTTGTGTGTAATCTTCTACAATGGTACGGTAAATGGGATCAGGCTGAGGAGCCGCCACCATGTCATACACTGGATTTCCCTGACCATCTACTACAAGCTGCCCCGCATTGTCCCTGCGCTGTTGCCGCACATCCGGTAGGTGTCGTTGTTCCTGCGACGAACAGGTTTCAGGTCCAGCAGAGGGCGAAGGGGGGTGTTCGGTGTTCCCCCACAAGCATCTTCCCCCTCCTCCCAAATATAATCTGTCTCATCTCCCGAAATATTTCCATCCCATTTCTCTGGGTCCCATTCTGCAGTTAAACCAGCAACAAACGCACGAACATTTTTTGGCGAAGGCTGCCGGAGCTTTCTTCTAAGTTTCTGTTGCTTCTTCAGTGCAGCTACCTGAACCACAGTTCTCTCAGCTAACTCAGTCATTTGCTGTAACCGGTTATTTAACAGCTGCACATGTTGCTTATGTGACGATTCTGCGGCTAATGCATCGGCTAAGGCCTGTCTGTCTTTCAACTGCTGCGCCTGTGCTTCTTTATTAATCTCTTGCTGCTTTTTCCAAGCGGTTGCGCAAGCCCACATACGCCTTTGCAATCCGGCAACAGGGCTTTTGGCCTCCACCTCGATGTTTTGCAAAACAGCTAACAACTCCGGCGGCTCAGCTTCCCGCAGCACATCTCCCCACGGCTCGGGTCGCCCTCCCCCCTCGCGCAAACACTGCGCTATATCTTGGTGAGGCTGATCCCCGCCAGGGATTATTTCAACTTTTTTCCCAACGTCATTTACTCTTATTTTTATTCTTTCTCTTAAACATGTTAAACATGTTTGCCGCAGTCCCCTTTAAAATCCTGTTCGTGACGCCAAAATGTTTTATAAAATTTTAAATCAGGGTCGAAGGAGATCAGCGGCAATAACGAAACCAAACGCTGTTTCTGCTAGAATTAAATGTGCTCGATTTATTTCCCCACAGAATACAGCAAAATAACATGCATCAAACACTGTTACTGCTAGAACAAATATGCTCGATTTATTCCCCACAGAATACAGTACAAAACACTCTATGACTAAACACGTGATGCTCGATTCATTCAAGTTGTCAGCGCTTACCTCGTGAAAACCGGAGAGCCTTCGGCCTAGAGACAAGCAGCAGCATCAACGTAGCTGGGCATTCGAACGCGATCCACAGCAGACTGACAAAAACCGCGGGCTTTTTCATATTTTATCTCTTAAACAAAGGGATGCCTGCGTGCAAAGGGGGAATGGCCATTTCCATCCTTGCAGGCAAGCCATCCAATCAGAGGTAGCCGCTCTCTGACCATGAGCCAATCATGGGCTGAGAGCGTGAACCAGCAGACCAATCAGAGCCCAACCCAAGTCAACCAGAGCTAAGCACGCCCTATTCACGTGATCCGCATGAGCTTGCAGCATGATCAATTTGCACCATACTCTGAGCAGAATAAGTTTTATCTAACAAAGAAAGATCAAATTATAAAGAACAATAATAGAATAATAAATGAATAGAAAATAGAACAATAATGAATGATTATCAAAGAACATAAAAGATAATAAAAAAGATAATAAAAAGATAATAAAAAGATAAAAATACAAAATACCAGATCACCACTAATCCTTTAGGTAATGGGAAATATGAAGATGAGTCTTTGGTGTGGGGACATTCACTGATTGCAGCTCCCACTTGTCCCTCAGTAAGAACTGCTTCTAGTTTGATGGTTTACTTTTCTCCCAGAACTGCCGTTTTTGTTTCAGCTGGCAGCGTTTTTCTTCAACCAGGCTGGAATTTGGCTGACTGGAACAGTTAGGAGCAATGTGACCATCCTGTCCACACTTAAAGCAGAACCAGGGCTTTGGCCTACTACTGGTTTGGCCAGATTTTGGTTTCTGTTTTTTCTGCTGATTTTCTGGTTTAGCAGAGTTGGAGTCCTTGGACAACAGGGCTGACATTTGACTCTGCAGCTTTAGCATTTGCTTCCGCAAGTCTTCAATAGCACCAGAGTCTGACAGATGGCCACATGAGCATGCGCTGGTGGTATGAGCTTGTACATTAACACGGTGCTTGACTGATCGAATATGCTTTTTCATCAACATCTCTTTTGCCAACTGTCTGTCTTCTTCTGTTCTAAGCGTTAATAAAAACTCTGAAAAGGAAGGTGGTTGGTCTTTTTTCCTTTCTAGTTGAAGTTTGTTTATCAAGCCATTATCCCAGCAACCCCTACAAAATTGTTTTAACAAATATTTGTCCATTTCAGTTGCCGGAATCCCACCACGCTTCACCACTGTACTGAGAGCTAACTGGAGTCTCTGCAGATAAGAAGATGGTCGTTCCCCATGGTCCTGAAGCGTGTTTAAAAATTTTGCAAACAGCTCTTCTCCGTCCTCAACAGTAGCATATGCAGAATCAAGTACTTGCAAAAATTCTGCAGGCAGGGCATTGGGCCCCAAACCTCTCACTAGGTCAGCAGCTGGAGGTAGTAAACCTTCCAAAATGCGCCTTGCAACATGTAAAGGTGCAAGACCTGGATCTGCATTTAAAAGTTCTATTTGAGACTTCCAAGATTCATAATCTGCCTCATGCTGAGGTTTTGGAAGTTTCCCTGAGAAGGTACGTAGTCTAAAGGAAGATGGAGGTTGAAGATTTACATCCTCTCTGCGCACAATGTGTTCAACTACAACCCTTTGGACCCCAGGAGGGTTTAGATCATTCCCCAAGAGAGAGAGATTCTCGGCCCCACATTTGTAGCTGCAATTGTTTGAGTTTGTGGTCTTTGTTGGTCGGTGGTGGACTGAGCTGACTGGTTTGAGGTAAGAGTAAATGGCTGAGTCTGACTGGATTCTCTGTCAGTCGTGAGTATTTCAACTGTGCTATCATCATCAGCCTCGTCAGGCTCCCCTCCGGTAGCTGCTATTCCTAACTGAGCACTTATTTGTTCAAAAGCTCCTCTCAAAACATCATCAAATGACTGTCCACTCTGCTGGGAAATGCGTTTTAGCTCATGAAGGTAATCAGGGGCTGGGGTTGTGTCCACTGTGGTTGTGGCAAGGCACTCTCTTGAAAGTAATTTAACAACAAATATAACATCTTCTGCAGCCTCGGATTGGTAAACATATGGTAAAAGTGATTTTAGCTTTTCCAAATCTGCAGAATTAATGAATTCAACGGCCAGGTTTTCTATAAAATGGACTCTCACGTGCAGTAACAGTAAAAACCTTAACGTCACCATAGCTGCGTAAATAATTGATGATCTCATCATCTGCTTCAGTGTTCGTTACACCACTAATGATGACAGAATGAGCAACATTGATACCAATTCCTTCAAAGAAATCCATGTTCCAACACAAAAACAAAATACATTCACAGCATCAGACTCCTGGCTAGCTCGTCACAGAATGTAACAGTTATGGGCTAGGCAGCTACATAGGCAGCATCAGAAGATGGTTCGTTAAGGAGCCTGAGGTGTGAATGCAGACACGAAGCAATGGTTTCAGTTTTGAGGGATATATATTAGTGATTTGGGGGAAACAAACAACAAACAAACTACAAATACACAGTGAGAGACAGGTTAATTCAAAACAATTAAATTCAAAGATCATAGAGTTCTTTTCCTTGTTTCCTAGCTCGCCATCCTTGGGTTCAGAAGAAGATCTGATCCATCATAAAAAATAAAAAAACCCGACCTTTGAGCAGAGAGTGCCGTATTAGACTGCGATCAGCTGTGATAATCACGGTGACGGCCCAGGTAACCACCGCCAACAATTCAATAGATCAAAATCAGTAGTTTCAGGAATTTTGGGTAAATTGTCAGGATGCAAAACAGCAAGACGCCAAACAGCCAGCCACAATCACAGTGGAACAGGTGATGTTCTTTTACTGCGCTGGAGGCGGGGCTTTAAAAAAGTTGGCCAGTTTAGGGCAAAACAGGAAGTGGGCCCGCAAAAATAAAAGTCTGGCTAACTGACTAATTACGGGTTACACCAACAAAGTCAATGGGCTAGTTCTTAGAAATCTAGATACGGCTCAGGAAGAAGTAGACAAACTAAAAGTTGCAGATGTGAGTGCCTTGTATTCACAGTGATTAATTATTTACATTACAATAAGAAAGGAAAAAAAACATTTAAATGGCCATATTAAAATAAAAGGAAATACACAAAGAAAACAAATTAAATTAACAAATAAAAAAAACAAATCAGTTCCACAGTTCCAGTAACAAGCCACACCATTCAGTTCATAAAACCCCCCTGAACTGAGGCGGTTCAACAGGGTCAGGTGGGTTTAGAGCGCCTGTTGCAGTTCATATGCTGACAAAAGTCAGATCAGAGTGGGAACAACTTTGTTCATGGGCTGCAGGAAGCCTCCCACCAGCCTGGTGGGAAAACCAAATCTTAACACCACAGGTGAATTCCTTTAGGCTCTTGGACCTGATTCTTCAGCTCTCCATCGAACCTGGCCTGTACAATAAAGCAGGACCAGTCTCAAATATATATATAATCAAACATTCCAGTGTGCACACAAAAAAATATGATCGGCACTCATTGCACTATGAATAATCCTAATCAATGCATTTCCAAGTACAAATTTTCTAGATAAATCTTATTCATAAAAAGTCAATAAATATGCTCCATACAAACAACAAACAATGCAAAAATCATCTAGATAAGCAAATACTTTTAATATTTAAGGCATCTCATTGTTCTCCAATTTGTTTGTTCAGAGTCGCAATAGAGCATCCGAATTGATATCAACTAACGTCAAGTCTTCATAAAATGACTCACCAATTCCGCAGTTCATAAGGCATACAAGCGGTTTTGTGTTTCTCTTATCCCTCAGCTTACGACCGGAGACTCCTAAAGTTAGTACAATTTTATCAGCATCATACAAGATTAAAGAAAAACAGAATGTTGCGCTTAACCGACCTGCAGCTCTGCTCTCCCAAACTTGTTCTAATCCTCCATGCTTTTTGCTCCAGCTAATATACCCAACAAATGAGCTGACGGTGGTACATGTGACTCAGACGCTCAACAATGATTGGCTGCTTAGTAAATCTCGCGAGAATTGCAGTTATATAATCAACTACCGCGAGATTTTGGAGGGCAATAGTAGCGAACCAAAAAATGGAACTCAACATTTCACTTGGGTTACAATATGCATGCACTGCTATCACAGACGGCTTTCTCTGACTCCCTCCACCTGACAATAAATAAAAAGCACTACAACACTGCAAAAGATTATAGAAATACAAACATTCAGAAATGCAGCCAGCAAAAGGCAGTGAAATCAGGAAGTGTGTATCTGTAGCCTTGAGATATGTGTGCAGGAAGTCCATGAACCCCATTCAGCCAACTCTCCCAGGCAATAGTCTCTGATACTATGGTCTTACTGAGCAAGTTCTTGGGAGCAATCTGCTCCACATTTGCAAGGATGTCTTCAGGAAGGGAACGAGGTGTGAAAGAGCATCTTGTTTACATATCAGTTGCAGATGATATGTAAACCAGGAGAACTGAGCCAGCCAAGGCCAACACAGAGGAGCCAGTTCAGTTGGAAACAATATTCTTTAGATTGGGTAGACTTTTAATTTCTATCTGCCCTACAGTCTCACCGGTACATCTCTGTTAATTTCAATCATCCAAATTAGTATGGCCGTTCCCGCCGGTCGGAACTAGCAACTTCTCCAAAATGTTGATTCCATCTCACTGGTGAGATCCAGGGCCTGCAGCTGGTTTGCGAATCTCAGTAAGATTCGCATCCAGCTTACGGCTCTGGTCCCACAGCATGTTAGTCTGAGTATTTGCTAGTCAGTCAAATCCATAATATTGATCAGGCAGCTTGACAAGGGCCAAAACGACTGCCAACATCTTCTGAATTTGTCAATAAGCCAGGTATCCACCAACTCCAAACAGCAAAAATCTTATGAATCCAAATAAATACAGATCCTCCGCATCTAACATGGACAGACAAAAATTTTTGTAAACATCCCACGAGTCCAAAATGTATCCTGACGGGTATGTCCCTGCAGGACAAGCAGACTCTCCTTTGCCCAGTCTTCCTGTGGAGAAAATTTGATCAATTGCATTGAGAGACCAGCTGACCAGATCCATAA
>NW_006801390.1:0-4233 GCF_000485575.1 Poecilia formosa
AGCGTTTCTGGCTTCTGGCTTACTGATCATTTGGCACATAAGCGGATCAACTCATTTCCGTGGAATGCAGCCAGATCTAGTACTGCTCAGCATTTCGGAACTGTCCAACAACTAACAAGGCTGAAAATTGAATGTAAAGCTGCAAATTCACAGATAGTCCACTTTTGACTTAGGGTTTTGTAACTGCTTTGGCTTAAATTTGTTACTTTGGAACATTCTATTGTTTTGTGTGGCCTCCAGCCTTGCTGCAGGCAGCAGCCTTGTGTTCGTTTAGATTATTCTATTAAAGTATTGATGATTTTAATTGGTTATGTTGGAGGTAACATCATTTTAGTCTTTGGCCAAGTTTAAATTGTAGTATTTGTTGGTTTTTTTTTTTTTTGGTTTTTTTTTGTATTTGCTTGTTTAACCCCACCCTCTTGTCTCCAAACTGAAGGTAGTGGGAGGGTCCTACAAGAGAGACTCAACCGGTGTGTTGGCCCGTGTTTGGATTTCTTCACGACTGAATGCCTGTTCACAAGTGTTTGGGGTGATTTATTTTGGATTTAGTCATTTACTTTAGGGACCGTTCCCACTTGGACCGCCCTCTCCCTGCTGGTAGGCCTCAGTACTGTGCACTCCCTTCCTATTGTGGTTCCTTATGTTTTGATTGTCTCTTTTTAAAAACAAACATGAAACAATAAAATGTAAATAACTTTTTGGAAAAGTCTTGTTTTCTTCTGTTACAAACCTCGAGTGCCTATTGGCAATCTATTTCCTTGGGTGCAATTCCCAAGGTGGTGTTAACTGCTGTGAGGAGCAGAGTATCAGATTTATGCCCTAGTGTCACCACAACCTGTATCTGCTATGAAACCCTTTAGACATGTGGAAAAAAAGTTATGGTTGTTTGAAACTAGAAAAATGCTGAAAAACAACAGTTCTTTGAAACTAGAACCAAACATGGGTGTAAATCTCAGAGGGTGGAGGGGTTTCGGGCACCCCAATCTTGGAAAAGTCTAGAATTGTCCTCCCCGACAGAAACCCTTTTATTTAAACAATATCAATATAAAAAGGCAATAGAAACAGAACGAAGTAAATCTGCCATTCATCTAAAGGTGCTTTCGCACTGCACGGAACGGTTGTGTTCGCATTATACTCCGGGGTGCCATCGAAGCGGTGCCGGACGTCATTATTTTTAAAACTAAACAATGTGGTTTGAGTTGGTTGGTTGCTAACTGCCAATTTAATAAAGAACAGTTACTACTACGACGACAACAATGGACGACATGGGGCAATTTTGCTGCTCATCAACCTCATACAATTAATTAAATTCCGCCAACAAGCTACCCTCAGAAGATAAAATGCTGAACGACTTCTACGTATTGCCAGGAGAAATGCGGAAGAAAAATACCGTAGACTGTAGTATAGTAATATAGTAGTGAGAGCCAGCTGCCAACGGAAAATCAACGTCTGACTCCATAACAACCAGCGGCCAATCAGCTGCTGGTTCTAAGCAGAACCGCTCGGCCGGCACGATTGGAACCACAGCTCTTGTGGTTCCATGGGGCTGGGTGGAACCGGTCGCAAGTTGTAATGCGAACACAACCGTTCCGTTCCGTGCAGTGCGAAAGCGCCTTAAGAAAAATAAGAATTTTTTGAACCCCTCCCCCTGATCGTTCAGTGCAACTTCTAGGAGGAGCAACAGCCGCTGAACGACAGATGGTGCAGCTTGAACACACACAAAATTTTAAACCACATTTTATGTTACATTTTACTGTAACTTTGCCGAACCCCCAAAATTTATCTTAAAAAATGTCCCTGTTTATGGTCCCCCCCAATAATGAGATGGGATTTATGCCCTTGGAACCAAGTCTAAATTGTGTGGTTCATGAGAGCTGCAGTTGAGAGGACAAAATAGGCTTTGTCCTCTCAACAAAGAGGACAAAGCCTCTTTGTCCAATCTGTAGATTGAGGGTCTCAATCTACAGACCCTCAAACTGTAGATTGAGGGTCAGCAATCTGTGGCTCTTTAGCACTGCCCTAGTGGCTCTCTAAAGCTTTTTCAAAAATGTTTGAAAATGTAAAGATGGGAGTGGGAAATTTTTTGTTTTAAAATGTTTCTGTAGGACAAACATGACAGTCATTCTTAATGTTTTACAATGCTATAAAAATGCCTAGAATAAATATCAAATTTCAACATTTATGTCAAATATTTGATTTATAGCCTGCGACACACGATTCTTTCAGCTGGGCGGGGTCAGGTGGCTGTAAACAAACCGATGGGTGTGGGGTGGACAATGGATAGCAAAGGGGAAACGAGAAAAATAGCATAGGAGAGATTCTACAATTGTTGGACCGAATCATTTGCATTCATTGCCAATGGTGAAGGATTACCTGAATGTTGGCTCTGTAGTTGTCATAGCAAACCGTACTTTGGGGACAATAGAGCGCACCTTACTGTAAGCCGCACCGGGCTATAAGCCGCATGGTTCAAAGCGTGGGGAAAAAAATAGCGGCTTATAGTCCAAAAAATACAGTAATGTGAAAAGACATTTCCAGGGAAGGCGCTACATTAGCTGCAGCATCAAGATTAAAGTTATATCTTACATGCCCGATGTCCAGTGATGTCCGTAAACAGAAGTCACATTAAACATGTAAAAACACAATCGTGCCATAGGCACATATATTTAGTAACAAAGTTGTTGTTTTTATAAATTGATTAGTGATTTTTGTCAGTATATATTTAGAATGACACTTAGCAATATTATTGTGCTTTGCTCAGGTCCAAGGATGGTTACATGTCAAAACAGAAGAGGATGCTGCTACATTTTACCATTGCACTGACTTGCTTGGCATTTGCACAGAAATCATGTATTAATTTAATTTTATATACTTTATGTTAGGTATTTTGTAGTATTATCAACTATTTGTTATACTATTACTTTTATTCTTTTTATACTTTTATTATGTTCTTACCTTATGTACTCTTATTTGTTTTACTTATATCTTTTAAGAAATGTTTCTGTATTATTAATCATTCTGATTTCCTTTCTCAGAGGGCCTCTCTGAAGAAGAGCAGAGACAGCAGCTGTTCACAGAACGCCCTGCCTTGAGCTCTTAGATAGCTATAAAACCATCGTCGTGAAGATTCACAACTTGTCCTGTTTGATCCTGGGCCAAGAACTAGATAAGCTAGTGTGAGATTGATTGTATTGTTAGTTAGAGATAATCATTGGCGCTGTAGCTGTGTGATGAAGTGTCTTTCCCTCTCCCTTTAGAGTTACAGCGCTCTCTGTGATTAGGGATCCTAAACACAATAAAAAGACAGGGGCAGGCAAATGTGCTTTCAGAGCGGTAGGAGATTTGTAACTGAAAGCACATCTCTGTCTGTTCTCCTCGCGAGTATTCAGAATCTAACTTTCTCTTGTCTTTCCTGTGTTATTTGCTGTTTAATCAACTCTGACACTTTACCTTTTCAAAATGCTACTGATTTATTTTATAACTGCAGGTTGAATTTTATTGCACTCTGCTTGTTGCTCAGGTTAAATTATGACAAATTATGGTGCTAATTTCCACCCCCGATTGCATTACATTTAACATCCTATTCTGTAATTCTCATTCTGGCCTCCTGGGACAACTCTCTCCTTTGCTTCCTGTGGTCCATGTTCAGTGTGGTACACGTCACCAAGCAACACAGTGACTACTGGCAGATTGACTGATTACAAGCTTGAAGACACCTGTAATGCCTAGAGGTCACTGAAACAGAATCAGTTCAACATGCTCCTAATGTTAAAGTATTTTTAATTGTTTCTAGAGGTATCATTTTTGTCCAGGCCTGTTTCACTAGCTTGTTTTTAATTCTGTTGAAAACACATTAAAGGCAATGTCTTATTTTCATTGGTTCATTTTCAGCAAATTTCTTTTGTCAGTTTCAAGTTATTTCAGCTATTTCAATGTGGGTTTTTAGTCATTAGCAGAGGAGTACCAACAATTTCCACCACATGTGCATATCCAGACTGAGAGTGTTTATCTGTAACAAACACTCCAATACTTAGGGGGCGTTTACACGACAACGATCCAACAAAAACGGAAGTTTTGTTCCGTTTTTGTTGGATCGTTTACACGAAAACGTTCTAATTACGATCTGTGTTTACACAGTAACGGCACACATCGAAAACGTGTAATGCAGTGGTTCCCAAACTTTTTTTTCTGCGCCCCCCCAGTGGTTTCCAAACTTTTTCTGCGCCACCCCAG
>NW_006801390.1:5165-10787 GCF_000485575.1 Poecilia formosa
CCTTATGCATTGCTAATGGCATGCCCCAATAAAGAGACATTCTATTAGGTGAAGAACAATAGGTGCCTGCCATGCAATGCATGGAGGCAGTGACTGACCTGCTCCGCAGGGCAGGCACTGCTCTCCTTATGCATTGCTAATGGCATGCCCCAATAAAACAAAAAAATTCAATTACATATATATGAATCAGCAAAAGCTTTACAATACTTTTATTATGTTCTTACCTTATGTACTCTTATTTGTTTTACTTATATATATAAAAAATGTTTCTATATTATTAATCATTCTGATTTCCTTTCTCAGAGGGCCTCTCTGAAGAAGAGCAGAGACAGCAGCTCTTCACAGAATGCCCTGCCTTGAGCTCTTAGCTATAAAACCATCGCCGTGAAGATTCACAACTTGTCCTGTTTGATCCTGGGTCAAGAACTAGATAAGCTAGTGTGAGATTGATTGTATTGTTAGAGATAATCTAAGCTGTGTGATGAAGTGTCTTTCCCCCTCCCTTTAGAGTTACAGCGCTCTCTGTGATTAGGGATCCTAAAGACAATAAAAAGAGAGGGGCAGGCAAATGTGCTTTCAGAGCGGTAGGAGATTTGTAACTGAAAGCACATCTCTGTCTGTTCTCCTCGCGAGTATTCAGAATCTAACTTTCTCTTGTCTTTCCTGTGTTATTTGCTGTGTTTAATCAACTCTGACACTTTACCTTTTCAAAATGCTACTGATTTATTTTATAACTCCAGGTTGCATTTTATTGCACTCCGCTTGTTGCTCAGGTTAAATTATGACAAATTATGGTGCTAATTTCCACCCCCGATTGCATTACATTTAACATCCTATTCTGTAATTCTCATTCTGGCCTCCTGGGACAACTCTCTCCTTTGCTTCCTGTGGTCCATGTTCAGTGTGGTACACGTCACCAAGCAACACAGTGACTACTGGCAGATTGACTGATTACAAGCTTGAAGACACCTGTAATGCCTAGAGGTCACTGAAACAGAATCAGTTCAACATGCTCCTAATGTTAAAGTATTTTTAATTGTTTCTAGAGGTATCATTTTTGTCCAGGCCTGTTTCACTAGCTTGTTTTTAATTCTGTTGAAAACACATTAAAGGCAATGTCTTATTTTCATTGGTTCATTTTCAGCAAATTTCTTTTGTCAGTTTCAAGTTATTTCAGCTATTTCAATGTGGGTTTTTAGTCATTAGCAGAGGAGTACCAACAATTTCCACCACATGTGCATATCCAGACTGAGAGTGTTTATCTGTAACAAACACTCCAATACTTAATCATTATCTAAACAGAATTCTAGAATAAGCTTCTATCTGTCATATAGGACACACACAGCCAATTACAAGGAAAACAAGAGGGTACAAGAAGCAAAACTGAAATGTAGCCAGTGTTCTCATTACCACCATACACATCAGGGCTAAGAAACATCATGTATCCCTACACAAAGCAACCCTTTCTGGCTTGATTTAATTGAACCAATTGGGTTTTGAGTGCAATACACAAAGCAGAGAGTGGCTGGCATTCCCAGTGTACTCCAAATAAGTTGAATGGAACATTGCCAGCTGTGCTCCAGTCTGCTGCCTGATGTTAAATTAGATGGTCAGAAAGAGCACACTCATGAAAAACTACCTTATTGATACAGAAGTTCTGTGATACCATCTCCTCATATTTACCCCCTCCTTCATCTTGAAAATTTTGTCTCAATATTTCTCAGAACAGACTCAGACCAGATCCAATCCTCCTCCCATTGTTTCCTCACCTGAGGCAGATGAAGTCAGGACCAGCAGAGAAAAACAGAACATTAGATTGAAGGCTAACCTATTTTGCAATGAATCTGTTTCTTACTAATTTGTTTATAGTTATCTTATGGAGAAAAAAAAACAACAACAACAGAAAAAGCCAACACTGATGTTGCTGATTTTCCAGGATTGTTTTCTTGTGTTATAGAAACTGACAAATTTTCATGATCTGGTAAGTGTTATGGAAGACCTCAAAGTAATTTAATACTCCAAAAAAACATGGTCAGAGAAGACACAAGGATCCAGCAGGGAATATATTCACACAAGGGGAAATCACGAAATGACAAACAGCTGAAACCAATTAAAAGGGAAGGATGACACAGGAGGGATAAATAATCAAAAAACAAGAAAAGTCAAACTGAAAGTTTAAAAATAAATGTATCTTTTATTGCAGAAGCATAACTTCACAAAGATTTGTTTTCATCTAACTCTAAATGTGTAAAAAAAATATATAATTATTGTTAACTTATTGATGTTGACTCAATCAAAAATGCCATATAACAATAGTGCAACTAGAGGATTTCTAATACTTCTTATTCTTTGTGTTCATGATCTAATCAGATCATGATTAATCAGATCTTTATCATGTTCTGATTAAGATTACGATTAATCAGATTATTCATCTAATTATTAATTATTTTTAATCTGATTATTAATTATTAATCCTTTCACCGGAAAGGTGATTAATCCGATTATTAAATATATGAATAATATAATATGATTAATTTAAATGTTAGATTGATAATATAATAATATAATATCAATAAGAACCTGACAGGAGTGGCAGTTTCTGATATGGGCAGTTTTGTGGCTGGGGCTGGGGGGGTCACCGGAAAGGTGGCTCGGCCAGTGCACCAAACTTACTAGGAAAAAAAAAAGAAAACATAAAGCATCAGTAGTGACAAAATAACAAACAAATTGGGGAAGAAATGTGGATAATGAAACTTCATTTAGGATATTTCATTTAAGCTTGTGCATTTGCATTCTGAAAAAAAGTTGAAACTTTACTGAAAACATCCTCAGTCTCATTTGTGGTCACTGGTCCTGAGAAGAGCATCACTCACATTCAACAGACTGTGAATGTGGGACTCTTTCCACTGTCTGATAAACAGCCTGATAGCGAATCCTCACCTGATTCGCTAGCTCTGCAGATGTGCACTCCAGCTCTCTCAGATGTCTGATGGGGCTTTGGAGCTCTTTCAGGTGTTTTGTGCCAATCATGTGTCCTGCTGTTCCATCTCCATAGATGAGTCTGTCACCTTCAAAGAGAGAGAGAGAGTCTTGTGCACAAAAAAAAACATGCATGAGAAGGAAGAGAGAAACATCTGAAGGAAAGTCAAAGACACACACAAAGTCTAATCAGTCCCTGGAGGAGCTTCCATAGCACCAATGGGAGAACAAAGTGGCTTCTGTTCAAAGAAGGTGATAATCAAGAATGGCAAGAACACCGATTTTTCTTTTCTTTTTCTGTTTGAAAAGTGATAATCAAGCTCCTCATCTCTCACAATGAAGGGCTTACCTCAGATGTAGGAAGCAGCCAGCTGTCCTCCAAAGCAAGCATATGACTGTGAAGGCAATCCCACATCTTCTGAGCTGAGTGCCCCTTCACATCAGCTTCAGCAGGAGACAACCTGCAGGGAAAATTAACTCTTCTTTAGATTTCTTTCTTTCTTTGCTTCAGCTTTTCTTTCTTCCTTTCTTTCTTTCCTTGGCTTCTTTTTTCTTGCTTTCTTTCTTTGTTTGTTCTCTGTTCCTTTCTTTCTTTTTTTCTTTGCTCCCTACCTTCTTTCTTTCTTTCTGTATTGGATGCTGGGAGTGTTTGGTGACAGCTAGGTTGCATTAGTGTTCCCAAGTTTATTCATTATGTGCAACTTTGGGCATTTCTTTTTCTAAAGTCCCATAAATAGCCCCCAAAATAAAGTGAAACAAATGGTATATAGTATGTGGTGTTGTAGTGCTATACGCAGATATACGCTGTAAATCTGCTTTAAAATCTTTAAATTAGTTTTTCTCAACTTTTTTTGTGCCAGCGCCCCCCAAGCCTTTATCCAGGTCCCTCACCGCCCCCCACCAAAGAATTTGTAGGCTACTTTGCACTGACTATTATTTTATTATTAATATTACTATCACTATTGTAGATGTTTTGATTGTTATGCTTGTTTCTGTATTTATCATCAAAAATCATTTCCCAGAGAACAAAAAAGCCATGGGAATAGAAATTATTTTCACAGGTGTCTACAAAAAATGCAAAAAATCTTTATCTGGCACAAAATGACCAGATAAAAGATGAACAACATCCCAGTTTAAACTTTGAACTATTTGCAAAACCACTGAGCTCTGGAACATTAAAACATGGATAGAACTGTAACTACATTAATCATAGCTCTTCTTCTCTTCAGTGTTTCTGACGGTTTCTGGTGGAGCAGCTCTGTGCTGCCTTCAGGAGAACGGGACATCAGAGTATCATCCATAAAATTTCACCCACATGGCATTTATTGTGTAAACCAGAGCTGTCAGCGGAAAAACAAAAGTTCCAGATCATTTTAATGCCATACAAATATGAGACAGAAACATGGATTATATCTTTATATAGACCTGTCTATTGATTTATAGATTAATAGTTTCACTTGAACAGAAATTGCAAAGAACAAATCTGGTTTTTAATCAAATCCTAATGAGTCAAATTGAAAGTGTCATGGAGTCATCAGCCTCATGAAATTAACACTGACATGAAAAGTAATATTGAAGAAATAAATATATCAAATCTAATTAAAAACATAAAAAAGAGATAAGTTATTTACTGTTATGGTCTGTAAGATATATTTATTCTCAGTATTAGATGTGGTCTCAACAAACCCATGGCACTTCAACAATATTATTTTACCTTTTATCTGGGAATAGTGTCTGTTAATTCTTGCCATACAGTCCTCTGTATTAATTATTGCTCGAAAGGTCTTGCCATACCAGTTTATTCCTCTGTATTTACTTTAGTTTCTTAGTTTATTTTTGCATTTTGTTCTTCATTAATTTCAATGTAGTTTCCTTTGATTAGTATTATCCTCTCTTGGTTTATTGCTATTTCCACTTTAGTTTCTTTCCTGTTGCTAGATTTATTTTATCGTTTACCATCGCTCACCATTTTCCCTCATCATCTGCTGCGCCGCCTAATCGTCATGTTTCACATCATGTGTTGATTTTTCACTGTTCAGCGTCGGATTCTCTGTTTTTATGCCATAATTCACATCTAGTTCGTCGCTCCGTTTTATGTCCCGCTTGTCCTGTTTCAGAGTTTTGCGGCATGTACGCGTCGTTTTTTTTTTTTTGTTTGTTTTTTTAACCCCCTAAGGTGCAGGGCGGTAGGGAAACGTATCGATGGGGAAAAGGCAGACTGACATAAACCTTTTAAAACAACGGAAACAATTTCGGTATTCTGATTATTGAAATTTAAAAGTGCTGTGTTGTTCTATCACACCCGTTTCATACCGGACCACTTATAGCGTTAACACCACCGGTGTTATAAAACGCTATAAACTATAACACTATAAAATGATTGCCCTCTATCGTGGAGGGTTTTCTTTATTTAAATGGTTCATTTTTCAGAGGGATACAAAGTTAGGGTATCGTGATTTTAGTAATTACATGTTTATAAGAGCGATTTTCTGTTGTCCTTCCATGGATGCGGGCAGCCTTCAAACAGAAATAAAACACTTTAAAATAGTTGCTGCTTTGACATGATCACAGAACTGCCAAAACATATGTTCAAAAATATGAGACAAAGTGAATCACAGCAACGTCATCAGCTGGATTAACGCT
>NW_006801391.1:0-2133 GCF_000485575.1 Poecilia formosa
TATGTATTAAAAACATACTTAAAAAATATGTTTATAAATGTTGCTTTGATAGATGTTTGAATATGGTTTCCAGTAACAAAAAAGTGTGTTATGATCGATAAAATGCGCTGATACGTCATTGTGCCTGCTAGACACATAACGCTGAGTGGAGTGGTGTACCGCTCCAAGATGGCCGCCCTAAATCTCGTCAGCGACAATAGGCGAGAGCGGTCCATGAGGCGTCTATCCTTATATTATGTCTATGGTGAAGGATACACCGGACCCATCCTTCAAATCTGGGGAAAAGAAGGACGCATTTGAAGGGTGTATTTGAAGGAGTCTTTGAATTCGGACAGGCCTTGTCGCCACGCTATGACGTAATCGGCCTACAAATACGTCCTTCGAAGGATGCAGACCCTGAATTCGGACACAGCTTATGTCTATGGTGGCAAAAGACAAAACTAGATCCTGTTAAGCATTCTTCAAAATAAAAGACTTCCTCTCTCCAAAATAAATCATAAATCAGCAAAAGCTAAATGGCCTCTTAAGCGTACTGCAAAACAATCACCTAATGATCCTGATTATTTTTTTATTTTTAAAAACACTGGCAGTCTGAATGGGAGAACAGAATTAAGCAGAAAAGTGCTCTGTGGATGAAAATTACAGACCGTGATTCAATACCTCTTCTCCCACTTTTAGCAGAAGTTTTCTGTGTCTCTCACGTCTTTGTGAATGAATACTGGCCAACTCGATGTTTACAGCATTGCTTTGTTGGTTGCGTATTCATGGTAGCACATCTATTAAAGAGGGGCGAGGTAAAAACCACTGTTGCCCAAAAACAATACATTTGCCAAAAAATGCTTGATAATCCCTAAGACTTTTGAGAAAATATTTTGTGGACTGATGAGCAAATCAGTCTGGAGCAAAACTAACACAGCATTTCAGAAAACGGAACATCTTGACATCCAAACATGGCAGCCATAGAGTGATGTTCAGGGCTGTCTTACTACCTCACTTCAACCATAAATTCTTCCATAAATGGTTTTGAATAAATCTTTTCTCATATTTTTTGAATGTGTAAAAAAAAATCGGTGTATCTTCATAATGAACCATAGCATTTTGTAACTATCAGATGATCACCAAACCAAGAAACTCTCCAGATGTTCATGAGCTGGTTCTATCAAAGGACGAGTTTGAGAAAAAAGAGAAGAACAAAGAGGATGTTTACAAAGGGACCATCTTAAACAGGAAGGTGAGAGATTTTAATGAAAGTGTTTGGTGAATTCACTGATAAAAGTAATCGGCACATCTCATTTTGACCTCTCGCGGCAGCCTGGTGACTTCTCGCACATAACACACGAGGAGAGTTACCTTCAAGACATCATCAAGGAGGAAACCAGGAAGGAAAGCTTCACTGCTGTTGTTATAACAGGAGTCTGTCCTGATCACATCAAATATCTAAAAGATGATTTTCATGAGTGGACCAGACAGCTAGCGTGAGTTTGCTCACTCATGTCAAATAGAGTATGAACCCAGGCATGTCAGAAGCATGGGACATAATAGTACTTTTTTATATATTTTTTTTCAGGCACATTTATCATTATTACATTCATGGAGTCGACGGAAACCACAAAATGGACCAGTCTCAAAAATCAGATGCCAGTCCAAAAATTGATATTCTGGTGAGTTTGGTTGACTATTACTGTAATTGTTTGTTTTGTTTTTTAGGTCATGTATTCTGCACCCAAACACCTTTTTTTTAACCACTGATCACATTTTTCACATTTAATTATTTCATAATGCATTAAATTAAATCACAGGCTTTCTTCAATATTTTTCAATATGTGGGGAGTCACAAGTCTCAATTTTGGTCCTTTTCGTTTCTCCTAACCTCAACTACCATTGGTTATGTTTATTGTAACCTCAGAATATCCGTGTTTTAGATATTTCTGTCTCATTCTTCACTGCAGATCCTGTCAAGCTCAGTCAAGTTGTATAAACAACAATCATTAGGTTTTTCCTGAAGTGTTTCATTGGATTTATGTTTAAGCTCTGGCTTAGCCTATAAAGGACTTTGATAGATTGTTAGGTTTAGTTTACAGATTTTGAATATAACAAACATTTTGTGAAATAAAGGTGTCACTCATCATAAAA
>NW_006801391.1:2206-6473 GCF_000485575.1 Poecilia formosa
CATCCCATCCAGAATTAGAGATTTAAAATATTTTAGGTTCCAAAAAACAGTTCGGTAGCCATTTGCACTGCTTCTCAGCGTATGATATTATTTCAGATGCTTTCTTTAATTGTTTTTGCCAGGTAACTTTGCGGGAGAAACCTCCTAAAGGTTTACGTCAAAAGAATCTGAGAGAAGTGCAGGATGACTTGCAGACTCTGTACATAAACTCAGCTGTAGACACATTTGAGTTCAAGGCCACCACTTCTGACGGCGGCTCCTTGGAGGGAATCCTGAGATATCATCCATTTCTTTACGACAAGGAGACCTACCCCAAAGATCCAAGTGCTCTTCAAGGTATTCAGATCTCATGCAGCTTAGGAAAAGATTTCTCACAACTTGATCTGTGAAGTGGATGTGCTTCTGTGTTTTTAGCATCTGTTGACGAAGATGATGATGAGAATCAGTCTGGAACCATGAATCAGGCCAGAAGGAAGAGGGACATCTTTGAGTGTTTCTGGAATGGACGACTTATCCCTTACACCACAGTTTCTGAGTAAATACATTTGTATGAATGGGTTGAACATTTACTTTTTGTTTGGGTATATTTCATATGTTTTTCCAAATAATCTGAGACATATGACCAGTTTTTGTGTGTATTTCAATATATAGCCTTATTCTGAATCTCTTTCTACTCCTCTTGTTGGTACTGGTTCTATCAGTTAACATTGTTTGTTTTTAACCTTTTAACCTTTCTTTAGACACCAGAATCTATTTTATTCACCTGCATACAAATGCTTATGTCTCACATTTATTGTACTGTTTTGGCATTTATTGTACTGTTTATAATTTATTCTGATAAATTTCTTGGTATGATAAGAATTGAGATTTTTCGTTGTCACAATAAATTCTAATTAATGATGTTTGAAACCCCACAAAAATATCAGTGTTGTCAGGGTTATTTCTGCAGTTTTCTCCACTCAGTAAATATTAATACATTTAAAAAAGTGATAAATTTCTTTCCTTTTTCTTCTTCCTCTGTTACTCTCATCCATCCATTCTGCCATGACTAGAGAATTTTGGATTTTTATATTTAAAATTAAGCCTGAAGGATTATATATACAGTAGAATGTAGAGCATTGAACTGTGCTGGAAAACCTAAAAACACAGTTTTGTGGTCTAGTGTTTAGCATTATAGTTTTAGCCTGATACATAGAAGTCTGCTTAACAATCAAACAGTTTACACTGAAATGCATAGCACTATTTGTAGTAGCCCAGAACACCTGTAGGTTATTGAGGAACCACTTTAGACTATTACTTAATGTTGCTTCTGCAAAGAAAATGTAAAACTTTTTTCTGTCTATGTTCCAGGTTCGATTGGTGTTGTCGCCCTGCTAAAAGTACATTGCCCCTGGAGTGTTTTAGCCGCTTCTCTGGGGTGCTTTTCACCAACGACAAATTCCGGGTCAATGCCAGCAAACAGAAGTTTATGGACTTGGAGCTGAAACTGAGGCACAAGGATACCCTCTTCACCCCTGTTTTTAACGTTCAGGTGATGATTCAGTGTTTTAAGTCAAGTTTACATGTATAGCACATTTTAGCAACAAGGATTTTCAAAGTGCTTTAATGAAAAACAATAAACATTGCACTAGAGTGCAAAATAAGAAAAATAATAAAAACTTCCAATTCAGACAAAAATTAATCTACGTTCACTAGATACTAATCAAAGGTAACTAACATAGCCAACATAGCTCTGTATAAATTGTGCTTCTTTTGTGAATCTACAAAGTGCTTTTACTGGTACAAATATAGTGTAGAAAAAAAAAATAAATGAATTATATATATATATATAGTGAAATGCAAATAGTGCATCTCTTTTCTGGTTTTTACTGTGAATTTTACAGAAAGCCTCAAAAAATAAAAACATCCAGAAAGATTTCATCCAGTGGCTTGAAAAATGTCACAGTCAGTTTGATAAGCAGGTAAAGTTCCTCGGCTATTTGAAGACTGTGACACGAACTGATGTGCCCACTAAGAAGATGCAGCATCCCTGGGCGGTGTATTCCGCTATTGAGTTGGATGGCAAAATATACAAAGCAGGGGATCTTGTAAGTGTTTTAATATTATTATTTAGGTGTAGNTTTCTGAGTAAATACATTTGTATGAATGGGTTGAACATTTACTTTTTGTTTGGGTATATTTCATATGTTTTTCCAAATAATCTGAGACATATGACCAGTTTTTGTGTGTATTTCAATATATAGCCTTATTCTGAATCTCTTTCTACTCCTCTTGTTGGTACTGGTTCTATCAGTTAACATTGTTTGTTTTTAACCTTTTAACCTTTCTTTAGACACCAGAATCTATTTTATTCACCTGCATACAAATGCTTATGTCTCACATTTATTGTACTGTTTTGGCATTTATTGTACTGTTTATAATTTATTCTGATAAATTTCTTGGTATGATAAGAATTGAGATTGTTCGTTGTCACAATAAATTCTAATTAATGATGTTTGAAACCCCACAAAAATATCCGTATTGTCAGGGTTATTTTTTTACTTTTTCTTCTTCCTCTGTTACTCTCATCCATCCATTCTGCCATGACTAGAGAATTTTGGATTTTTATATTTAAAATTAAGCCTGAAGGATTATATATACAGTAGAATGTAGAGCATTGAACTGTGCTGGAAAACCTAAAAACACAGTTTTGTGGTCTAGTGTTTAGCATTATAGTTTTAGCCTGAAACATAGAAGTCTGCTTAACAATCAAACAGTTTACACTGAAATGCATAGCACTATTTGTAGTAGCCCAGAACACCTGTAGGTTATTGAGGAACCACTTTAGACTATTACTTAATGTTGCTTCTGCAAAGAAAATGTAAAACTTTTTTCTGTCTATGTTCCAGGTTCGATTGGTGTTGTCGCCCTGCTAAAAGTACATTGCCCCTGGAGTGTTTCAGCCGCTTCTCTGGGGTGCTTTTCACCAACGACAAATTCCGGGTCAATGCCAGCAAACAGAAGTTTATGGACTTGGAGCTGAAACTGAGGCACAAGGATACCCTCTTCACCCCGGTTTTTAACGTTCAGGTGATGATTCAGTGTTTTAAGTCAAGTTTACATGTATAGCACATTTTAGCAACAAGGATTTTCAAAGTGCTGTAATGTAAAACAATAAACATTGCACTAGAGTGCAAAATAAGAAAAATAATAAAAACTTCCAATTCAGACAAAAATTAATCTACGTTCACTAGATACTAATCAAAGGTAACTAACATAGCCAACATAGCTCTGTATAAATTGTGCTTCTTTTGTGAATCTACAAAGTGCTTTTACTGGTACAAATATAGTGTAGAAAAAAAAAATAAATGAATTATATATATATATATAGTGAAATGCAAATAGTGCATCTCTTTTCTGGTTTTTACTGTGAATTTTACAGAAAGCCTCAAAAAATAAAAACATCCAGAAAGATTTCATCCAGTGGCTTGAAAAATGTCACAGTCAGTTTGATAAGCAAGTAAAGTTCCTTGGCTATTCAAAGACTGTGACACGAACTGATGTGCCCACTAAGAAGATGCAGCATCCCTGGGCGGTGTATTCCGCTATTGAGTTGGATGGCAAAATATACAAAGCAGGGGATCTTGTAAGTGTTTTAATATTATTATTTAGGTGTAGATATTTCACAGTAGATATTCAGATAGATAGATATACTATATTCAGACTTTTTTCTCATTGTTTGATGCTATATCAAATACTTTTTCTATTTTAGGTGAGTGAATTAGGATTGAAAAAATTGTTTGTATATGCTTAATGCCAGAATAAAAGCGATAAAGTTTTATTACTTTAATTATGGAAATGTGCATACACTTAGATCAAACACACTGCTTTTGTGCTGGATCATAAGAAATCAAAAGCAAGTCTGATTCCTCTTTGGGTACAATTTCCAGATGCTTGAAGGTGCCTCTATTATCATTTATATCAGAAATATGCAAGTTTACACTTCACTGGAATTTAAAGCCATCATATTGTCAATTTTGTGTTCTAAAATCAGTAGAACGAAATGTGTACGTTAGCCTTAGAAACAAATAAAAAAGAGCTTGTAAATATTCTGGTAAGAGTGAAAGAGGGAATATCTACAGTTAAAGAAATCCTGTACAGACATGGCCTGTACAGGATTTCTGATTTGATTATAATTTGCAACTACACACAGAGAATAAAGACCTTTTCTTCCACAGACATGGCTTGTATTTGTATACAGGCGGAAACATAGTTTTGTGGGTGTGTT
>NW_006801391.1:7059-10486 GCF_000485575.1 Poecilia formosa
CTAAAGGAAGGACAGAGGTGCTTCATAAAATAGATAGCAGTATGGGGAAAGAGGAAATCAATCAATCCTTATTCCAGACACAAAAAGGTCCGTAGTAAAAAGAGAACAAAAAAACATGACATATTCACTGAGTCACAAATAAATGATGACACCAATGATTCCACAATCTTGAGAGAACTCTCACTGTATTTAAAGCAGGATTTACTAAAATTGCAATTATATTATTGCATGACACAGATAATCTACACATGCATTTATACATGAGATTCCTGAGCACAGCTGCACATGTGGGAACAGCATTATATACAAACATATGGCTAGCACTACTCCATCTAGGCACTCTGAGTAGTAGCCTCATGGCATCATTGTATGCCACATAAAGTTTCTGCAGGCTACTTTTTTTGTATCTTCGCCACAGATGGGCTGTGTAAAGTGAAGTACAAAAAGCTTTAAAAAGAGCAATCTTCACAGAGGATGAACACATACCAAACCCTCTGATCAGAATATTAGCTTGTGCATACATCATATGATACTGCCTATGGATGTCACGATCATCAGACAGGTCATCAGATATTTAAATATTTAATTTCATTGCATATATTGAGGACATTGCCAGATAAAGAGAAGTCAGGGATTATCAGATACTTATCTGCCCTACTTCTAACAATCATAACATTGCTTTTCTTAGCATTATATTTGATGTCAAAGTCATAACCATACTGGGAACAGACCCTTAGTAGTTGTTGAAGGCCAGCACTATATGGGCATAAGATTACCAAATCATCTGCATACATTATGTGATTGATTATGCGGTCACCAACTACACAGCCTGTTTTACAACAATTCAGATGCTTTGATAGTTCATCCATGTAGATGTTAAAAAGGTAAGGGGACAGTAAACTTCCCTGCCTTACTCCATTACCAACATTAAATGAATCACACATTGTATTACCCCATTTGACATACAGTACATCAATTGCTGACCATACCAGTAGACAAGAATTCTAATTAGATATTTGGATACACCTCTGGTTTCTAACTTGCAGAATAGTTTTTGGTGATTCACACAATCAAATGCTTTGGAAGCATCAATAAAACACATAAATACTGTAGTGTTGTGCAAATTATACAAGTCTAAAATCTCCTGTAGAGCAAAAATACATGTCTGTGCCATGTTTGGGTTTAAAACCGAATTGATTATCGGAGGTCAAGACAAACTCTTCTAGCCTATTTAAAAGGATTATTTCTAAAACTTTCGACACACTACTAGCTAAAGTTATGGGTCGATAATTCTCCATAGAGCTAATCTTACCCACTTTGTCTTTAATAATGGGTACCAGAATGACAGATAACATTGAATTAGGTAAAAGACCATGCACTACATAGCCAGTGAAACACATAGAAGAGTTTCTTGCTTGGATTTTTCAAATGCTCAGTGGAAATGTTATCCATCCCACAGGCCTTGTTGTCTTTCAGAGTCATAATTGCATGATATATAGAAAAATCTGACACTACTGAATTAATGCTTTATGACACGAGTCAGGAAGTTAAAGCTCGGAAGCTCGGACACACATACGACTTCATGGACAGACTTATATACATATATATAACATTAAGGATAATAGGCTCAATGTTTTACACACAGTCTTACACACCAGTTCTGTTAGGATGATTTGGACAAAATTCCAAACTATTGTGAGAAAAAGAACTGTTTAAGGTTTTTATAATAAGGAAAATTTAAAATAAAATGTTGAAATTATTCATCAGTATTTTTTCATTTAGGAAAGGAAGATAATTTTGATAACCCTAACTGACCTAAGAAATGAAAAAATTTGTCAGATTTATTGTCAGACAGTGAGAATAATTTTTTCTTAAATTTATATAAATTCATGTTTTCCACTGTAGGCTTCTACATTTAATATCTGTCATGTTTTAACTCAGGTGAAATCTCAGAGAACTCAGCAAACTTATTACGGCAGAGTGAATAAATTTTTCCTGTATGGAAACTATGAAGGAAATGTTTTTGCCACCGGCGGAGAAGTGGAAATCACACGTGTAAGTAAAATAATGTATGCAGTTTGAAAAAGCTAAATGACAGCTGTGAACTATCTGTCAAACAAAAACAAAGAAATATTTTGTTCAAGTGAAATTTTTGCTTCATGATAAAGTTGCACTTTTCCAGGTTAGGTTTATAAGCTGGTGTCCATAGGGTACATATGATCTGGATCTTTTATTGTCAACATGTTCTTCATGTTATTTTTATGTTGTAGAGTTTTGTTACTGACTAAATTAGAACATTTTTAAATTTAGATAAATGATTTGTGCAGAAAATTGGATATATCCTGTGACCCCTCAAGTTTATTCTCATAAATGCATTCATGTTTTAAATAAATTTTAATTTTGAAACTAATTTGAGTAAATTTGTTTCATAGTGATGCAAATATTATTTTGCTAAATATTTTATATTTGTTTGCTTTCTTCAATGTTGTGATTTTTCATGTTTCATGTTATATTGTGCTAAAATAAATATATAGTATGAAGGAAAGTGATAGCTTTACATTGCAATTAAAAAAATTTAAATTTTAAAATTATTTTAACATTTAACATTTTAACATAATACAAAATTATTTTATTCTAACATGATCAGATTTATATCACATTTTTCTTAGATGCCAGAGGCGCTTTATGACAGTTACACCAGGACTATACCCATCTCCAAGATTGACCGGTCTGCTACAATTGGAAGCATTAAGAGAAACATCGAGACCGACATTGACAAGTAAGATAATTCTTGTGGAAAGTCAAAATGTTTTACAATTTCTCTTGATTAGTGTAAAGAATATGCAATAAATTATAAGTGTAATATTATTAAGAATATAATAAATGTTTGCAGAGAAACATGAA
Source organism: Poecilia formosa (assembly GCF_000485575.1). NCBI lineage: Eukaryota > Metazoa > Chordata > Actinopteri > Cyprinodontiformes > Poeciliidae > Poecilia > Poecilia formosa. The sequence goes on from NW_006801391.1 coordinate 9,964, forward strand.
ATAGGCCTATACAAATTTAATTATACCCAGACTCATCTTTTATTTGAAAATTTTCTTGAATCTTGCATTGTACTCTTTTTTTTTTTTTTTTTCTAAATCAGTAGTCTTGAAATGTGACCGGGATCATCGCTTTGTTTCCAGGTTGCCAGAAAAGCTGTGCGTCACGTGGCCTGAAGGGAATGCTTTGCCACAACATGCCGTTATTCCTGCTGGGACTCCTTTAGGTAACGTGTTGTTGCTTTCACTTTTTCCCATTTTACTGTGAATTTCTATTGCGCCAACTCATATCAAAATCTTGAACTCAAATATTATTTTCTTTAAGAAATCAAGCTAACAGTCATTCTGTGTTGCATCGTTTCAGGGCCCTTAGCTGTGGAAATTCTTAACAGAAATGACAAATCGATCTCATCCAGGATTCAAACAGGGTTTCAAGGTGGAGGGATAAAACTGAATGTTGGACTCAAAATATTCTTTCAGGGTAAGATCAGATGTATCATAGTCATATGATTGGTGTTATGTAAGA
>NW_006801392.1:0-4275 GCF_000485575.1 Poecilia formosa
GTGTCGTTTCTGTGTGAATCTCTGAGGCTGAATGTGGAACCAGAATCTGAGTCTCTCAGCTGTGAAGGATGTTTGTGAAACGGTCGACTGACAGGAAGGAATCTGCTCTGATTAAAACCTGCAGCATGATGGGAAGTTTTCAGGACAGAAAAGCTTCAGATGAACCTGAGGATGAACTCAGTGCAGCTGATGGAGGTTTAGATCTTTAATTCATGTTGCTCCTGTTTGTCTGAACCATCAGTGTTTATCTCAGTCTGCTCTCTGATTGGCTCTTTGGTCTAATTGGAAATGAGGCAGCAGTGATGAAAAAATGAAACTGACAGATAAACTCTTGTTTCTAGTAATTTATTCTTAATTAGAGAAGCATAAAAATAAATTTGAAATCTCCCCAAACTAAAACCACAAAGCAAATACATCTTTGTTCTTTAATATATTTTTTCTACTTGGTGAAGGAACAGAAATCTTTGGTCCCTAAACTGGGAATCAAAACATTTAGTGAGTCGTCCATCAGCTGTGGAACAGCTTTTAAATATTAAAAGCTTTCATCTCTGATATCCAAAAATGTTATTACGGTTTAGTTAAGATGTATTTTGTTTCTATCATCCTTACCTTATAGTATGAAGATACAAATATATTGTATTTCTATATGGTCACAAATTGTCACTCTTGCACTTTTCCCACACGTTGATACAGCACAAAATCCTCAGTGCAAAACAAACATTTTATTGCCTAGAATGTTATGACAGCTTTCCTATAGTGAATGCTTGATTATTTATTGCAAATGAAGCATCTGCAGCTAAAACAATATTTATAACATGAAGATGTGAGAAACTTTCTGCTTGACTGAACTTCAATGCAGTGTGGGGCTGATATGTTGACTATTTTAATAATCAGACAGCAAAATGTGTTTAATAGGTGATTTGTTTATTTGATATGATATTTGATTCAGTTGAAGCTAAAACACCTGAGGAGTTCTTGGTTATTTTTAATACAAATGCATTTATTTTTTTTGTAAATTTTACTCCAATTACTCCTCTAAATGTGATGTTCTTTCAGATTTTTTTTGACTCTATAAATTTCATTTTAAGATTCTTCATTTTCTATTTTAATTTAAATAATTGATTAATCATGATTATTCTGGTTAATTGTTTCAGCTCTAAAATAAAATCCATCTTTGTACTTCAGTTTCATTTTTCTGTTCTTCATTCATTATAATTTCTTTCTGCTCCTCCTGAACCTCTTCAGGTTCTCTTCCCACCAAATTATGATTGTATTACAATTTTAAAACCTATCACTGCATTCCTTGCAGGTAGATGCTGTTTACTTCACATTTTAAATGACAAAAGCAGAAACTTTGAATATGCTCACATTTTCTGTACCAAGATTCAGGTGGTTTATATAAAGATGGCAGCAGTGGTTGCACAGCAGTGTGGTTTGGATATCAAGTCCTTGGCTGTTATAATGCTCACTTTTCATCTTCTTTCAAATATAAACTAAAGAACAGAAAAGTTGCAGGTTTGTTTTCTATTTCCTGGATTGATTAACTTAGAAACTGTGACCCATCACAGCCTGCTGGAAAAAGAAGAACTTGATAATTCACTTTAAAGCTTCCAGTGGTTTTACTGGGAGACTCTGGTTCTTACTGGAACTGATTGCAGACTGAACATCAATTTAACTTTAAATAAAACATAACTTCTGTTTGCTGTACCATTACAGCTGCTCTTGTTTTAAATCAGTGTCTAATTAAGTTCTGCAGTTTTTTTACACATATAGCAGCTTCATACAGCTTATTGGATTTATTTATCCAACTATTTATAACTATCTCTGTTGATAGCTGACTGTAGCTATTGTGTCTATAGTTGAATGACAAGAATATTTTCTCCTTATCGAGTTTCTCATTCTTCATATGTTTTTAAGTTCAGACAATTGTATAACCTGATTATAAAATGGATGGATGGATTTCTGCACAGTGTATTAACGGAACCCTGGTGTCACATCTGATTGTCAAAGAATTCTGTGTGATTTTTGGTTTGAGAGCGGCCTCTGATGGCAAAAAGCAAGAACTGCAGTTTCTTTAGCATCATCTTACTTTTCTCTACTGGGTGGAAAATGTATCAGAAAAATCATCCACAGCTCCCAACTTTCCCTTCCTTCATTTATTTTCTGTCTCAAATCTGTTTAGTTTTTTTATTTTAAAGAAATAAAATGAGATTAACTTTAAAAAACAAAAATCAAACATGTTGCACATATTTAATAGTTTGATTCCAATGTAGGGACTGCTTGTTTGGGAGACATGGATCAATTTTTAAAGTCATAACTGACAAAGCCTCTTAAAAATAACAATAAAAATAAATTTGCATTTGTGCAGTCAGAAACTGCATTGAAGAATTTATTCAGTTATTGTTTGATTCATAATGTCAGAGAGTCCAGCCTTATTGGCAGGAAAGGAGACCTGGTTGGTGTTTCAGGCTAAATAATAGTACTAATTATTATTAGTTCTAGTTTGATTAACTTTCACTAACCATTGATATAGAATGTAAGAACAATATCAGTTTATTACAATTCAAACATTTTAATACTTAGATGTGTAGGAGATATTTCCCCATTTTTAGTTAAATATTAGAATTTAAATTGTTTAGTTTATTCTTAATTTTTTGTTTATTTTCTAGTTGCTTTATCATTAGAATTTTTGTTTGATTTGTTGTTTAGAATAAGGTCTTTGGTTAGGAATTCACTTAATTAGTTAATTAATTTCAGGTTGGGATGTGGGTATTCACGGTATTAATAGGTGGGTCTTAGGCAGCTTATTATGCACGTGGGTGGTCACAAGGTTTTTTGCCAGCCTATAGAATCAGTCACATCAGTCTCTAATCGTCAGTCAGAGAAAAGGTACAGGAATAGGAGCAGAAGCAGAAGCCTGTAACCGATTTGCCTGAACTGTGAAATAAAACTAAAGAACTGCATTTTGACCTTTTTGATCCTTTGTGCTGCGTAAACCGGAATCCACAGTGCATCAAGTGACTATTTGAGTTGGATTCACTTTTGTTTTGGTCACCTTCGAGTTTTTTGAATTTAGGTTTTGGGACAAATAGTCACTACAGATGAATTATTTTAAATTGTGCTTCTTATGCTGTAAATTTGCCCATAATGTAAAGAATGTTATTCTAAGTTTGTTTTTAAACTTTTATTGTGTTAATTTGCATGATTTGACTTTTCTGTCACTTTGCTGCTGGTGTACCTGAGATTGTCAATCATTTCTATTCTATAAAGCTTGATTACAGAAGGTCAGTAAAAATTTTATTTTAAGCAGAAAAGTCAGGTTTATGTAAAGTGTGTTCACTTCTTTGCTCTAAACAGAAAGAGGAAGATGAGGCACCAGAACCAACAAATTATTTGACCAGAAGGTCACATAAAAAACATGGACTTCCTGAACATCTCAGCAGAACCAGAGGCAGAACCAGAACCAGAGGCTGATATTCTTCATGGCTCCATGATCATTTAAATATCATTTCTGTATTGATCATTAATTTTCTGAGGAAACTAATTCTGTGTTTTCATGATCTCTGGACCATAATAATCAAAATTACAAAAAAAGATCTGAAATATGTAATTCTGTTTAATAAATATATATTAGTGTCACTTTCGGAAACAAGACAAAAATGTCTCTTGTTTATATCTAAAAACATTTTCGTTTTTTGAGATACACCTGAATATAGTGTCACATTTGAGGTTAAATATATAAAATAAAGTTTTGAAAAGTAATTTATCAGAGTTTAATGTGTTAATAGCTTTTTCCTCATGGTTTTAATAATAAATACCAGCACAGTAACAGTTTGTTGCTTTTCCAGTCGGATATTGGACTCTCTAACTTTCATTAACTTGTTTTCAGACTGATTCTCTCCAATCACACACTGAGTAAAAACAGGATCAACCCATTTCTGCAGCGAGTCTTTAAATATCAGAGAAAAGTTATAAATTAACTGTTAATTCATCAGAGCTGATTATTTTAGAGCCTACATCATCTATAAAAATGCTTCTGATTAACAATAATTATCTGAACTTCTCTGTGGTGATGTGCAGAGCCTGTATTTTCTACAGCTGTGCATCAAAGCAACAAAATCACCCAGTTAACAAAATTTGTTTTTATTTTGTTGGGTTTAAACAAATCTTAGTCTAAACACGTTATTTCCTGTTAGATCACATATAATAAATCATTTTTGAAGGCGGTTTCAGGAAGATCCTGTAGAGTTGATCGCAGGTCAGGGTTTGGTAAAC
>NW_006801392.1:5120-10655 GCF_000485575.1 Poecilia formosa
TGTGGGTGTGTTGGACCTGCTGATCTGGTTTCTGACATTTTTTTTATTCTCATTTCCAGAGAACTCATTATGAATCAAACCAGAAACTCACCTGAGGGTAAAAATGTGTTTTATAGAAACGAGTCATCAAACTGATCTTTGTCTCCTAAACTTTAACTGATTTATCTGTTAACATTCACCATGTATGACTTTTGGAAAACATTATATTGTTTCATATTCAGTGGATTTAATAATTTATTTTTGTTCAAAATACAATCATCCTGTATTTAGGCAGGTAAACTACTACTGTCAGATGGATTATTATAATATAATTAAAACTTTGGTATATGTGCTAAATGAGATTCCACTCTAGACTACAGCAGTGACTTGAGACAGTTGGTCAAGTGGCGCAGTTGGTAGAGCTGTTGCCTTACAGCAAGAAGGTTCTGGGTTTGATTCCCAGCCCCGGTCTTTCTGCATGGAGTCTGCATGTTCTCCCTGTGCATGCGTGGGTTTTCTCCGGGCTCTCCAGCTTCCTCCCACAGTCCAAAAACATGTCAGGTTAATTGGCCTTTCCAAATTGCCCCTAGGTGTGAGTGTGTGTGTGCATGGTTGTGTGTCTCTGTGTTGCCCTGCGACAGACTGGCGATCTGTCCAGGGTGACCCTGCCTCTCACCCGGAACGTTAGCTGGAGAGGCACCAGCACCTTCTGACCTCACTAAGGGACAAGGGTGAAAAGAAAATGGATGGATAGATATCATCCCACATAGGAAGAAGCTGGAAGCAAAATGCACCTAAAAGAAATTCTCTTTAGTTCAGTTCAAATCAGTAAATCAATGGAGCACCAACATCTATTTTACACATAGATTTTCACTGGTTGATCTCACCATCATTTAATCTGTAATTCTTGTCCAGACTTGGTTTGTTTACGTACCAGCAGCTCTGATCCAACCCGGAACAATGAAAACTGGTTTTTCTGGTAGATCTTTGATCAACAGCAGAGTGAACTTTCAGTTTGCTTTCAGTTTGTCCAGAGAAACTATTTCAGAGAGTTATAAAGAAATAATTTAGTAAAGACTTGGTGTTTTATATCGAGGAAGATGGAGCTTTTTGCTGTGTTTTTGTTCCTGCTATACGGTAAGATATTTTTCCTCTCTCCAAGCTGAAGTTTATTCAGCTGATCTTTATTTTTTTACCTTCTTCACGGTCAGTAAAATAATTACCAGGTACAACTAAACCCACAGCAAATGTTTTAAAATGTAGGTCCTTGATCTTCGTCATAAAAAAAACCTTGTGATTCTTTCAAGTTTATTGTGAAGTCATTTTTAGAATCAGCAGAAAATATGGCAAATAGAGTCTCTTTACGGTAAATACATCATCCAGAGACATACAGCATCACTGTAGCATCATGTCCTTGCAGAAGCTTAATAACAAATAGTGTCAAAGTAAATTTAAATCTCTACTGTAACAAGTTCTGGCACGGCTGATTGACAGTAGATTACAAACTGCCTCCCTCTGAGCTGAAAGTAGCTGTTCACAGTAAAAACAGGAAACTGTTTAGTGGATCATTCTGCCTCAGAGATGGACAAATGAATCTTTTTTGCTGTTTTTCTTTCTCCTCATTAGTAGATAATATTATTAATCCTGGTCTGCAGTTATCAGCAGCTCTGTGTAGCTCAGGTTTCTCTTGGGGTCACAGTTTCCTTTTGTCATGGTTACAACACTAGATTAGGATTACAGGAGCAATGTTAGAGTGGTTCTGCTTTGACAGACACTTTGTGTTAATGTTGGCCATGTTTACTCCACTTCAGCACCATTTACATGTGGGGCTCCACAGGGTTTCATTCTGGGGTCACTTTTATTTCCATTGGGTCTGTTATAAGGAAGCATCATATTTCTTTTGGTGGTTAAGCAAACCCAACTGCAGTGAGACTTCTGTGTGAGCGGTGTAAGATCCCAAAGCGACCCAATTGTACAGAAAAAGAACATCAGTGAAGTAATAATGGATGGAGCCATTTATGGATCAGTTTTAAAGTTAATTCAGCAATGAGAGCTGACAGTATTGTCACAAGATCATAACATGAGGGAAGCTAATAAAAAAGAAAGTACAACTAAAGCAAAGGCCTTTTGTGGAGCATCGACTGAAACATCTGTAGGGAACTGTAATCAGAGCCAGAAGGGGTTTGATTGTGATGTGATTTAGTGACACAACCTTCTTACATAATTCATAGTAATAATCATAATTTTCATCGATTAACATTCTGGCACATAAAATGCAACATGATCTTTTTGACTGCAGATTCTTTGAAAACCGTTAGATATTCATCTGAATTAGTCCCACATATAAAAGTGACTCGGATCAGATTTTTCCAATATTTTAATTATTGAAATTTTACATTCAATAATTAAAATATTAAATCTGGGCCGTTAAGACCTCCATGAAAAGTCAAATATAGGCCACATATCAGCAAAAAAAAGTGGATTTAAGTCGTATTTGCCTGCTGTGTGATCGTAGCCTGTCTTGGGGTCTGCTCTCTCTTTCATGTCTGCAGCTTGGTCAGATTGTTACAGCTCAGCTCTTAATAGGAGCTCATAGGTTTGAACCAATTTAAAAAATATTCTGTGATCCTATCAGTCACAGAATATAGTTTAAAATCCTGTAATTAACTTATAAATGCCCAAAGAGTGTTATGCATTGTTAGAATGAATAACTGCACACCTGAAGCTGTTGTAAACAATTTTTAAAATGTCCTTTATTTGTCTTCCAGCCTCTCAGGATTCTTTGGCTGTGACTGTGGAGGTTCAGGAGGGGGAACCGTCTGTCGTTCTGCCCTGTCGGATCAGCAAAACATTAGAAGACATTGTTACAGTGAAATGGAGTCGCTTTGATCTCAATCCCAACACTGTCCATCAACGGGACGAGTCAGACGACCTGCGTGGACAAAATCAGGTTTTCAGAGGAAGAACTTCAATGAGGCCTGATGCTCTATACTCTGGTGACTTCAGCCTCACTCTGAGAAAACCTCAACTTTTAGACAGCGGCATCTACATCTGCAGCATGACTGAGGATCAGGAGGAAACAGCTCTGTCTGGCGTTCAGCTGCATGTCAAAGGTCAGCTACCTTTCACACCTCCCAGTTATTAAAACCAGTTGTTTCCTGGTTTGTAATGTCTAATAAATGATCTTGGTTAAATATGGTCACTCAGCAACCATTGAGCTGATTTATGGTGAGGGCTTGGCACATAATTTTTTATAAAATCATAAGTATATGAGAGTGAAAAACATGTTTTATAGAACAGTGATAAAGGAGAGTCAAGCTGACTTTTGTCTCCTAAAATGTTTTGTTTTTCTATAAATGCCTTTCAGTGTTTAATAATTATTCAATAATTGTGTCCTGATAATCATCCTGTAGTTGGCAGATAAACTAATTCAGCTGTCAGAGTTTTCATCATCTATTAGTTAAATATCTCATCACTTCCTTATTTGTGGATTCAACTTATTTTTGCTGAAATGTATCAGATTCTACTGGTGGGAACTTATGGAGACATCAGCAGTAAAGATAACTGATATAAACTCCAGCTCCTCCCAATGACATTTATTTACAGTCCAATTAGATTATAGTTGTGATACAAAACAAAGAAACCAGGTTTATCTAATGAGATCCAGCTAATGATATTAAGTTGTTGACTTCAGACTCATTTTGACCACTGTACTGAAATACCTTCTTCAGGATGGCAAAGTGTGTAATCCGCACACTCAAGAATTGTACCAAATATACTGACTGGAAGGGGAAAAATTAGTAGTTTAATCAAAAACAAATACCATGGTTGTTGACTAGCAGTATTAGTCTAATAGAATTAAACAAATAATAATCAATACTAATGATATTACTCTAATGCTTACATTAAGCTGGGTGGAAGGAACATTTTTTGTTAGCGTTGACCAACAGTTGCATTTCCAAAGGGCTACATATTGTTATCTTATCTAGTGTTATTCACATAAGAATTGATGTGATGAAATTGTGAAAGTGATCCTTTTTGTGGATTTCATTAACTGGAGTTTTTCAATATTCTGTCATAACCATGCAAAAAGTAGTTATGTAGCAAACTGAGAGCGTGTTGGATTATGTAATTAACTGGTTAAAAGGAAAAAGCCTGTAATATTTCAACACATTCTCACTCCCAACTCGTCACATATTGACGCCGAGGGTACCCCCTTGGCGTCAATATGTGACGCGAAGGGTTCTCTCATTGAATGCTGTACCGTTCCCAAAGCGTCCGATACTGACGACTTAGGAACGAATAAGATGACATGTCTATTCAATTTTTTTTAAAACCTTTATTTACAATTTATGTGCTAGTTTGAACAGGATATTAAGAATATTTACTACAAATACATGTCAGACGTATCGGTCATAATACTTTAATTCGGCATTTAAAAATAACTCAGTAAAATATAAAAACCGGAGGGGTTTTGTTGTGCTTGTTGTTAGCTTGATTTAAAAGCCTTAAAAAAAAAACTATTTTTGAGTATGATATCAATGATTTACACCAAATAAATTTAAGAAAAATTAAGATGTGTTTTCGTTTGTGATTGCATGCAAACTGTTCTGTACACCTTTTAATATGTTTGATTGAAATAAAAATAAGGACGGNGCATTAAAGGTTTAAAGAATAAAATCTAAACATTTTGAGTAATTGGATAAAACCCAGAGTAAAATACTTGAATTAATAATGATAACTTATAATTAAGTTAATAATTAGTATTGGTTTAACCAGTGGTTGATGTTGGTTTGATTATAAGAATATTTACTCTTACACCTATAGAAGTACTTAACGGTGAAAGAAGTAACTGTGACTTTGGTGTCAAATAATTAAAATAATGGATTATTCTTGGTTTCTTTTCAGAAATGTCTGTAATGACGCACATTATGATTATAATAAGAGTAACTAATAAGTAATGGTTATTATGAAATTATAAATGAATGCTAAATCAGAGAAACTAAAAGGTTATAAATGTGATTTTGACATTGAACTGGAAATGGGGTAAAATGTGTAACTGTAACTAAAGGTCACTGATGTTGTGTTAGAGGTAGATGGTAGGTGAAAAGTCAGGGAGAAAGAGGAACTGATGGGAGAGCGGAGGTAACCAAGGCCTTATTGCTAAACTTTAAACTTTCCTAAGAAAAGGTTAGACACAAGAGGACTGTTGAGCAACTCGGGGACATTAGAACAGACATCAGGTCATGTCCAAAGATGGTGATGGATATGAGATCATCGGTCCAAGCAGTCAGCCAATGAAACAGGCACAGCAACAAAGCTAGCCAATGCAAATGCACCAAAAGGGTGGATAAACTCTTTATAAGGTGAGTGCAAAAGAGGAATCGTTGGTTGGATCCTTCAGGCAGCTTCGAGCCAAGATAGAGATGGACAAAGAACTCTGCAGCTGAAGAAGAGCCGGAGCCACAGAGCCGAAGACTGTTCTGCACATGGGGCCCACCCCGTTAGCCCCGCAACATGTGGCTTCAAATTGCACTTCTCTCACCAGCTGGGTTT
>NW_006801393.1:0-1360 GCF_000485575.1 Poecilia formosa
AATGTTGAAACGAATCATTTTAACTTGAGTTTTAACTCATCTCAAGTTAAAACAACATTTTAACTCAAGCTTTAACTTTTCATCTCCTCGACTGGTTTGGTCACATGAGCTGCAGACTAACAGACAGTCTTTTAAGAATATTTTGAATGGCAGGTAAAATAGTAGGTAAATAGTGGTGAAACCAAAAACAGCTCTGTCTCAACTGTTTGCTGAAAGAACATGAAAGATGGCAAGAAATATTTTAGCAGAGAGGATCCATCCTCTTTATTCATCAGTTTGAACCTCTGAGCTCATGAAGGTGTTACTATGTTCCTTTGGCAACTAAGAACATCTATTTATTAGAAGTCATTTATTGACAGTGCAATAATTATTCTTAACCAAACTAAATAATAGAGGTGTGCCGATTGATCGGCCACCGATCATAATCGGCCGATTTCCGTGAAAAAGTGTATGATTGGTGATCGCCAATCATGATTTCTGTTGCCGATCACACAAACCGATCACCTGCATCTCATTTCTCAGCCGGCCTGTGCAGCTGGTCTCCTCTTTCCTTCACTCTGCGCAAACGCGTAGCAACAAATCCTAAGCGATGTGGAACTATAACGCACTGAGTGAATGGGGAAGTTTGCATGTTGCTGCGGAAAATTGAAGCACGTCAAAATGCATCAACACGACGTTTTTATGCATCAACACGCATAAAAACAATGCCTTACTTGACAGAGTTTGGCTACATCGAGGCTCACTGCAGTAAAAAAGACATTTGGAGGATCAGATGGCAGGTAAAGCAGCGCACAGCTATAAACACTCACCCGGATTAGCATGATGGTCAGAAAGCTAAACAAATAATCCGCAAAATTATTTACGTCTTCGAGCTGCGAATTAAGACGCTGGTTCTGCTCTCGCTGTTGAACCGCTGCTACAAGCCACAGGTAGTAATATTTCACAGACGGAGCGCCGCTTCTGCTGCACCTAGTAGTGACTCTCACACCGAACCTCTGCTTAAAGCTGCAGCATCTAACCTAAAAAAATAAATTTTTACATGCGTATTAAAACTTTAGTTGTCCTAACTTGAGACCGATAATCTCTGAAATAATCGATCTCCTCCCAGTTCTGCATAATTACTCCGCTCAGTCAGAAACAGCCAATCAGAGCTAGCAGTAATCAGCTAGCCGCCATGCTATCAGGAAGTTTTCATTCAGTAACTCTGGATTGTTTATTGTAATGGAACCTGTTTTTGCCTTTGAATGTTAAGTTTTATACTTGAATTTTTTGGGCAACATTGAGAGGTTTAATTTTGGCTCTTTACATTATTTATCCTCTTCAGAGCCTTCATATGTTATCAGTCTGTTAAAGGTAGTAT
>NW_006801393.1:2107-10510 GCF_000485575.1 Poecilia formosa
GATACCGTTCCCCCTCTTTAAAGGGGGGGGGAACGGTATCTGATGGCCATTTTTCACCCATCAAATACCATTCTCCCTGTTTTACAGTTGGAACGGTATCTGATCGCCATATTTCACCCATCAGATACCGTTCCCCCTCTTTAAAGGGGGGGGGAACGGTATCTGATGGCCATTTTTCACCCATCAAATACCATTCTCCCTGTTTTACAGTTGGAACGGTATCTGATCGCCATATTTCACCCATCAGATACCGTTCTCCCTGTTTTACAGTGGGGGAATGGTATCTGATGGCCATATTTCAACCAAGGGGAACTGTATACATACCTGGGAGATGTGTTTCTGTGTGTGACGAATGCAGACCGTGTCAAATCCCGTTGCTAACATGAACACAAATGCTATAAATGGCTGGGCAAGGTGAGAGTTCATCTATTAAAACTGACAGAAGATGATGCATAAACCAAAAGTTGGAGAATAGACATTTTTTCATAATAGCCTCCTCACAAAGAGGCAGGCTATTTGTGAGGGTGCCTCTTTATTATTACATTGAATATAATTTCAGATTTTTGCATAATTTTTCTTCAGGTTAACTTAAAGTGAGCTATTATTGTTACAAGTTAATTTTATAAACTACAGAAAAGTAATTGTTAGGGAAGCTCAAATGTGGAAAAATTGGACTGATATTGATATGTTATAGTAATACTGCTGTTATGTTAGATTTACCAATGTTTTATTTTATCTTGTTTTTTTATCCGATTACCTGAATAATCGTAGGAATAATTGATAGATTACTCGATTACTAAAATATTTGTTTACCACAGCCCTAATGCATATAACACTTGGTAGTAGGCCTGTCGCGATAAACGATAAATCAATTAATTGCACGATAAATTAAACCTATCAACCTCATTTTAATTATCGCCTTTATCGTCTCTTCCTGCCTTTTTTCTTTCTGTTGATTACACAATGAATGAAAAAAGGCTCAGCTCCGGAGCTCTCCACTGACCCTCCCTATTTCCTTTCCAGCTCACGCTACACGGGTTGTCAGCCGATTGTCGGCCCAGTTTCAAAACCTGAGACCACACATTAGCCGACAGAAATCCTAGGTATAACGGTTCAATCGGCTTCATCATGCCATGTGGTGTCCAGCCACAGGGGCACAAAATAATGGCTACAAGTCCAGTTAACTAATTTTAAAATTGGGCATTAATCAATGCTTTACTACAATCTACCTGTGATGCATGTAGCTAGAGTCAGCGTAAAGTTCTGACTGAATTAAAATCATTGTAACCTATTTATGTCACGTTAACGAAGAACAGCTGAAAACTTACCGGGTTTATCAATTGCGGTAGCAATTTGGCTCTAACTCATTCCCTTGTAATTTCTATATTCTTTGCACGAAATGTTGAATAAATATTAATGTTGTTTCCACATATCATCTCCAATGTCCACTGGACTTCGGGTTGCGCCATGTCAGCTGTTTGGGATTCCCCTCGTAATTTCCCCTCAGAGAGCACGGAGGAGAGTCCGCGCTTTCTGATTGGCTACCTGTCACATTCAACAGGCTGCGTTAAGCTCCCAGTTGGGGAAAACCCCCGATTTAGATGGGAGCAGCCACGACAACGATCTACCGTAACACACCACACACTGCAGGATGATCGGTGATCGGTTACGAAATCACCAGCGACAATCTTGGAATGCCCAACGTTCTAAGATTATCGTAAGGGGAAAATATGGGCAAAAAATTGTGTAGTGTGAACTATTGCTCCAGGATGTGCCCATCTTCTCTATTTAAATCTAGTGACTACTGAAGGCCAATACAACATTCATAATCTGCACTCTTTTGGTTGAAGAGTGCAGATTATGCACTTTGGCTTTATGTTCCACTTTGGCTTTATGTTCTTTAGTTTTTTTCAAGTACGTTTTTTGTTAATGGAGACTGAGAATCAATTTTCTTTTTCTTTTTGGTTGTTTTGTTTATTTAGTTGATCAGTTCCAGTGTTATGTGTTCTTTTGAAAATAAAGTGCATCTATCTATGGCAGGAAATCACATGCATTATTAGTAATTTCCATTAAATCAGTGTCAACTGGTCTTGAAACAATATTATTGTTTATCGCAATTTTTTTAGACAATTAATCGCTCAGCAAAATTTGTTATCGTGACAGGCCTACTTGGTAGTAAAGAACAACTTCTTTTTTTATTTCCATGTATTTGACATCATTGGAAAGCATAGATACTTTCAAAATCTGTAAATAACTCAAATTGCCCAAGTTGACCTGTTCATGGCTTTGTCTTGGCCAGTCACATTTATCTAACAGCACCACTCTTCTCATTATGAAGAACAAAGAAAATAACAATAGTTAGAAGACTAATATTTTAATTTCAGGTTGCATCATATGTTATTGCGGGGGCAATAGGTGGTCCGTGACTGATTGTTAAATGGTTTGTTAAGTGGTCCTCAGCCTGAACAAGTTTGAGAAACGCTTATCTATAGCTAGCTACACAAAGATGGTTTGACATTTGGCAGGTTAAGTTTTTTAAAGATTGGTAATCAGCGATTGGCCAGAAATCTGCAATCGGTGCACCCCTATTAAAAACTATAAACCCATCTTTCTTTCAGCAATAATTCTGCCCTCCCAGTGAAATGTTCACTGCAGAAGAGACGCTTGCAGTCTAGCTTATAAATAAATAAATGAAATATTAAAAATAATTTGTTTTTCCTTTTTAATAAAAACAAAAGCACACAATGCTAAGCTGGCAGGGGGGCACGTAAAGCATTTTGGCCTGCCAGGCCTATAATACATTGGGGGAAACCCTGCCACAGAGTTTATTGCCACTTTTACTGTGAAGGGTTTGCAAACATCAAGAATCAGAAACGGCACAACTTCTATATGGAGCTCTCTTTGGATTTAACTTATCAACACCCATGTCTACAACACCAATATAATGTGGTAATGAGAGAACTCCAAACATGTAAAGCCATGCATTTTGTGTTGAGTAGCAACTACCATGTTGAGTTCGATATGGTCCAGTGACCATGATGTTCCTAACCTAACAGATATACAACCTAGCACATGTACAACCAGACCAGATTGATTATCAGTATTGTTGCTATTAATGCATGTTAAGAATTTGATTTATTCAAGATTTAAGTCTGTTGGCATGCATGTGGGCTGAACATTATCGCCAAAGATGAAAACTAAAGTTCCAGTCCAAATATCTTGTAGTTCTGAAAATCTTCACTTACCCTGGAGACAATTGATTAGCAGCCTAGTCTATATGTCAGTGATCAAACACTTGGCTTTCTTTTAGGAATCTGAGTTTTTCATATAGGAAATAACTATTGTTCTTTATTTAATTTTTAGAATAAAATGGTTTCATTGTTTAATATTTTGGATCTATATAGATTCTTATTTAATTGGAAAACATGAATATCCTATTTTGATCTTCAGAAAGGCAAATAGTGGTGGATAGGTGTAGCTCTGGATCATGTGGTGTTGGTAATTGTAGATCACCTGTTGCTCACCTGGTGACTTTAGTGAGTGGGTGATGGGAGAAGTCTACTTTTGCTGACTGCTTTAAGCTTGTATTATTTTTCATCTTTGATTACTGACCTGGGGATCCGTTTTTATGCTGCTTTTGGACACAGTTGGCAGTTCCCTTGGATTGGCAGACTGGGGTGGTGGTCCCCCTGTTCAAAAAGGGGGACCGTAGGGTGTGCTTCAATTGCAGAGGGGTCACACTCTTAACCCTCCGTGGTAAGGTCTATTCAGGGGTCCTGGAGAGGAGGGTTGGTCGGATAGTTGAACCTCGGATTCAAGAAGAGCAGTGTGGTTTTCGTCCTGGTCGTGGAACACTGGACCATCTCTACACCCTCAGCAGGGTCCTGGAGGGTGCATGGGAGTTCACCCAACCGGTCTACATGTGTTTTGTAGACTTGGAGAAGGTGTCCAACTGTGTCCCTCGGGGGGATCTTGTGGGGGATTCTCCAGGAGTATGGGGTACCGGGGCCTTTGATACGGGCTGTTAGGTCCCTGTATGACCGGTGTCAGAGTCTGGTCCGCAAGTCGGACTCATTTCCGGTGAGAGTTGGACTCCACCAAGGCTGCCCTTTGTCACCGATTCTGTTCATTACTTTCATGGACAGAATGTCTAGGTGCAGCTGAGGTGTTGAGGGGATCCGTTTTGGTGACCTTAGGATCACATCTCTGCTTTTTGTGGATGATGTGGTTCTTTTGGCTTCACCAAGTCGTGATCTGCAGCTCTCACTGGAGCAGTTCGCAGCCGAGTGTGAAGTGGCCAGGATGAGGATCAGTGCCTCCAAATCCAAGGCCATGGTCTTGAACTGGAAAAGGGTAGAGTGCCTTCTCTGGGTCGGAGGGGATGTCCTGCCCCAAGTGGAGGAGCTAAAGTATCTTGGGATCTTGTTCACGAATGATGAAGAAGAGAGCAGGAGGCCGACAGGCAGAATGGGGCAACCGCCGCCGGGAAGCTGGCGCTGTACCAGTCCGTCATGGTGAAGAGAGAGCTGAGTCAAAAAGCGAAGCTCTCGATTTACCGGTGGATCTGCTTTCCCACCCTCATCTATGGTCATGAGCTTTGTGTCTTGACCGAAAGATCGAGATCACGGATACAAGCGGCTGCAATGGGTTTTCTCCGCAGGGTGTCTGGGCTCTCCCTTAGAGATGGGGTGAGAAGCTCAGTCATCCGGGAGGGACTCAGAGTAGAGCCGCTGCTCCTCCACGTCGAGAGGAGCCAGTTGAGGTGGCTTGGGCATCTGGTCAGGATGCCTCCTGGACGCCTCCCCGGTGAGGTGTTCCGGACACGTCCCACCGGAAGGAGGCCCCGGGGAAGACTCAGGACACGCTGGAGGGACTATGTCTCTTGGCTGGCCTGGGAACGCCTTGGGATTTCCCCGAAGGAGCTTTGTTTTACAGTTGCTACTACACATATCACCAGCAAGTTTATTAATTATATTCTTGGTTGCCTGCTTTTGTCCAAATATAAACATGATTTCTTTCATCTGTCTTTAATTCATATTGCCTTTTTATTTTTATTTTTTAAATAAAAATAAAGGACAATCATCTTCCATTGCTTGATATTTCTTTTTTAAGTCTTTGGCTATGGCTGGTCACGTATGTAATTAAAATGGAAAGTCACATGTAGTGACCAGTTCTTTCTAAGTAAGCTGTGTGTTTACTTTGAGTTCCAATTTTTCAAATGTGATAATTAATCCACTCCTGTTTTTTTTTTTCATCAAACCCATTTCACAACAAACATTAATTAATAAAAGGACTGAACATTTGGTATAGGCTAAATAAAGTTTGGCTGATCATTACTCAAAGAAATCCAAAGAGTAGTGACGCAAAAAGTGGAATAAATACCCAGTGTTTCTCAACCCTGGTCCTCACCGCCCCCCCTGTCCTGCATGTTTTAGGTATTTCCCTTCTGCCACACACCTGAATTGTATCTCTGGGTGATTAACAGACTTCTGCAGTACTTGATGGTCATGCAATCATTTGAATCAGCTGTTCTGGAATAGAGGCACATCTAAAACATGCAGAGCAGTGGGGCGGTGAGGACCAGAGTTGAGAAATACTGAGTTAACCTAAGAAACCCTTAATGTGTCACAGATCTGGCTCATGTATATGGACTCTTTGTCTTCATTGACTGTCTTTGTATGTCTGCCTTTCAACAGGGACAGAGAGCTGTATCGCTCTGATAACAGACTCCTTTCATCTGGCAGAGAAGTTACTGAAGTGCAAGGTACTGTATGTTATATTTATCACTTAGTGTTCTGTAGAATTAACCAGGGCCTGTATTCTCAGAGTTGCCTTAGAGAACTCCTGTCTTAGCCACAAAGGCCTGCCAGTGACTTCTGGCTTCAGAGAGCAACTCTGTTCTAGGAAATGACAGAAATTCTTACCCTAGTGAGGAGTTGTGTTTGACCCCGTTTATTGACCCTGTTGCTTGGTCTGGCTGTATTGGAGCCAATTATGTGTATTTTTGTTTTTTGTTTTTTGGTCACTAGATGGGGCTGTCGGCTCCGGTATATGAACCACCAAGAGGTGACAGGTAGTTGACAGGTGTTGAACCCGGAAGGGCTTACAAGTTTTTGACCGCTATGGCGGAGTCATTGTTGACACTGTGGCAGTATATAGTGGAATAAATGGATTTTGTTCACAAATGGTTTATCTGACTGGAACAAATTTGGAATTTGGACTACAAGAAGATTAGATTGACTTTACAAGCGATCAACAGGTACAACGTTAGCCGCTCAGCGCGTCATAACTAAACAGCAACAGATCAATGTTTAATCAGAATCAGAAGAATTTTATTGTCATTGTCAGAAAGACAATGAAATTGCAGTTCCAGTACAACCATCCATTACACAACAACATGGTGGGGCAGGGTGGGAGCTTCTGCGCTGCCTTAACTAGTGCAATATTAAACTGGCTAGTGCAGGCTGACCTTGTTGCTAGGTGTGAGCTGAATGTTTGTCTGTGTGTGGTGTGTAGCTGCCGTGTGGCTTAACACCACACACTGATCAACCAAACCCGCTATACCCAAGATGTTTTATTCTTTCAGGTTTTGAAAATTGGACAGCTATTTTAAAGTCTTGTCGTGTCAACCAAGCATTAGGAGCTCTCTTAAGCCCAGTTCAAATTACACAATTTTTTGTCCCAATTTTCCCCTTACAACAATCTTAGAACGTCCAATGTCCTAAGATTGTGGCTTGCGATAATTGTAACCGATCATCCTGTAGTGTGTGGTATGTATCAACACATTGCGTCCAGTCGGTAGAACGTAGGAACTGCTCCAATCTAAAATCGGGCATATTCAACATGTTGGATCAACATCTTGGCCAGTTTATTACTGCAGTATATGGGGTTTACCCTGACTGGGAGCGAGAACGTAGCCTGTTGAATGTGACAGGTAGCCAATCAGAAAGCGCAGTGACATAAGTTCGGAGGGGAATCCCAAACAGCTGACATGGTGCAACAGAGAGTTCAATGGATATCAGAGATGATATTTGGAAACAACATGAAAAAAATAAACTCACCTCCATAGTGCACCAAATAAAGGATCTGCTCATGCCCTCTCCACTCTTTAATTCAACGCCTTTTTTTTTGTTACATCTTTTATGCTTAAAATAAGCTCACAAACTGTTGGTATTGCTTTTACGTCGTTAGCCATGTTTGTTTACTCTAAATTCAAGTGTGATTATAGTGGGTTTTTACAGAATTTTCTGTCTGAAATGTGAATGTTGGTGAGAGAAAACGGTTTGTGTGTGCTCTTGCAGTGTGGCTGGACCACACACTGCACAATCGTACCCAATCAAACCCATTGTACATACGATTTTTTGTCAGCTCGTGCGTGGTCTCTCATGTTTCGAAAATTGGCAGACAATTCTAAAATCATGTAGTGTGAAGTGGGCTTTAAGGCCAAAGGTGCTTAGGCCTTTTATCTTAAGCCCAGTTCACACTACACGATTTTAGAATTGTATGCTGATTTTTGAAACCTGAGAGACTACACACTAACCGATTGAAAATCATAGGTATAGCTTTTTTGATCGTAGTGATGTTTTCCCCATCACACTCTACGATCACGAACATTCCAACTCCAGATATGAAATCCCTTAAAATTCTGCAAGCAATACGCCACACACGAACTGATTTCTTTCGTCGACATTCAGATTCTAGACTAGCGGTTCTCAACAGGGGCGGTACCGCCCCCGGGGGGCGTTCAGAGGACGGCAGGGGGCACTGGCGGAAATTTTTACGAAAGGGGGTGCTGGGATTTCTTTGGGGGTCGTTGGCTCGAAGGTAAACTTTACATCTTAAATGCACAACAATACCAGTTTAGACTTTGAGCAACTTGCTAAAACTGTATTGTGTAACATTAAAACATGCCTGGCTGCAACTGTATCGATGGCAACTCTTCTTCTTCTCTTCAGTGTTTGTTAGCTTCTTGCCGCAGCTCCACACTCCTGCTACTGGTAGCTTCACCGTATCAGTTCAGCTTTACACCAGCTGATGACGTTGCTGTGATTCACTTTTTTTAAAATATATATTTGAGTTTTTCAAAATGCAGCATACATAAATCATACACAATAGTATGAAGCACATACATATTTAACAAATTACTGTATAAGAAAAATATATTCTTACCAATACAACAATGCAAATAAAAACATTCAATAACTAAAAGTAAAATAAAATAAGAACAAGTCCAGGCAATTATCTAAATAACTGGTTACACTCACTGCACTGGTTACCATTTACACTTAAGGAAGGTACTAGCCGTCTATAAAGGCACGGGTGGCATACTAAAAGGCTGAGCGAGCGTCGGGGTCAGTCTTAGACTGAGAAAGATGGTCCAAAAACAGCTGCTAGATACTACAG
>NW_006801394.1:0-2483 GCF_000485575.1 Poecilia formosa
AATAAATATGTCATGAGAGAGAAACATCCTCTCCCATCAGTAGAGCACACGCTCGGACAGCTAGCAGGAGCAAAAGTGTTCTCCAAATTGGATGCTAATGCTGGATTCTGGCAGATTCCACTGTCAAGGAAGTCTTCCCTGCTCACCAGCTTCATTGCACCTTTTGGGTGCTACTGCTACAATCGGCTCTGCTTTGGGATTTCATCAGCACCAGAGCACTTCCAGAAGCGCATGACACAGATTCTGGAGGGCCTGGATGGAGTCAGATGGATGATGTCCTCATCTGGGGGACAACACAGCAGGAACACCATGAAAGACTGAGGAAGGCACTGTTTCAACTCCAGGAGGCGAACGTAACACTAAATGACAAATGTGAGTTTCTAAGTGCAGAATAAAGTTCTTGGGACAAATCATTGATGCATCAGGGGTCAGTCCAGATCCGGATAAAGTGAGTGCTATAAGAGCCATGGAGGAGCCCAGAAATGTAAGCGAGGTGAGACGCTTTCTGGGTATGGTGAACCATCTTGGGAAGTTCCTTCCCCACCTGGCAGAGAAAACCAGACCTTTGAGAGATCTTCTGAAGAAGTCAAACATGTGGTCATGGGGTCCAGCGCAGCAACAAGCTTTCGACGCTATTAAAACAGATCTGACAACACCACCAGGACTAGCATTGTATGACCTGAATGCAGAGACACGTGTGTCAGCAGATGCATCATCGTATGGACTCGGTGCAGTTCTGCTCCAGAAACACACTGATACAGGATGGAAGCCAGAGGTGTATGCATCTTGGTCTCTGAGCGACACGGAGCAGAGGTATGCTCAGATTGAGAAAGAGGCTCTCGCTTCAACGTGGGCCTGTGAGAGGTTCGCAGAGTTTCTGATTGGGAAGAGTTTCCATATCGAAACCGATCATAAGCCATTAGTCCCGTTGTTGGGCTCGAAGAGTAAACGAGCTTCCTCCTCGCATACAGCGACTACGAATGTGACTGATGAGATTTTCCTACAGTATTTCCCATGTGGCTGGCAAAANAAGAGCTTTTTCCCGATCTGTGGATATGCAATATGCCTATATTGATAAATGTATAGCATGTTTTTTCAATCGATCTTGTTGCGGCAAGCTCGCGACAAACAGGTTAAAACTGATTACACAGGTGACATGAAGACTCAACAGTAGAGTCAGACGGTAATAAAATTAATCTGGTTGTGTGTGTTGTTATAGTGTCCCTCAACCTTTGCTTTAATTCTACTTTTTTCCATTTAATCAAAAAAGTCATAATCAGACAAAAAGAGAGTCATGGAACAGGAAGAGCAGGTTTCCTGAAGAAAGAGGAAGTTTCAAGCCTGCAGTGATTAAAAATAGTTCAGATTGCTCATTTCAAGGCATTAAAGGTTTAAAGAATAAAATCTAAACATTTTGAGTAATTGGATAAAACCCAGAGTAAAATACTTAAATTAATAATGAAAACTTATGATTAAGCCGATAATTAATATTGGTTTAAACGGTGGTTGATGTTGGTTTGATTATAAGAATATTTACACTTATTCTTAAAATTATGGAAGTACTTACAGGTTGAAAGAAGTAACTGTAACATGGTATCAAATGATTGGAATAATGGATTATTCTTGGTTTCTTTTCAGAAATGTCTGTAATAACTCACATCATGATTATAAGAGTAACTAACACGTAGTGGTTATTATAAAATTACAAAGGAATGCTAAATCAGAGAAACTAAAAGGTTATAAATGTGATTTTGATATTGAACTTGAAATGGTGTGAAATGTGTAACTGTAAGTAAAGGTCACTGATGTTGTCTTGGAGGTAGATGGTAGGTGATAGGTTAGGGGAAAAGAGGAACCGAAAGGAGAGCAGAGGTGACCAAGACATTAGGTCATCAGAACAGACATCATGTCTCCAAGATGGTGATGGATATGAGATCATCTGTCCAAGAAACAGGAAGTGAGATTTTTGAGATGCATGAAGGAAACAGGTGCAGAGGGCAAACAGAGAACTTCAGAAAGTTCAGTTCTAAAAAACAAGCAAGTTCATCTGAAGGTTGAGGCCAACCAAAAGGCAGTTGACGTCAAGGAAAAACGCACGTGAGGAAAGAAAGTGTGTGGTTGCTGATAAGAATAAAAAGACACCAGACAGAAGGATCGGGGTTCTTTGTTCCGCAGCGTTCGAGTCGATCACACATGGAGATGCAGAATCAACGGAGGGCTGCGTGATGATACCCCGGGACGATGAGACTGTTTGCTGCACAAGGAAGGAACAAGATCTGTTTACCCACAACCCGTGATTCTGATTCGACTGTGGCCCCACGCTCAACCCAAAAGATTCCAACGATGCTGCAGTGGACATGGGGAATAGACAAAGATCGTATTTGGATAAAGAACTGAGTTCGTTGAGGATTCTCACCAGTTCAACTTTGGATCCATTCTAAAAGGATTCTGCCAAGACAAAGACAGGACTCCATCCATGGACG
>NW_006801394.1:3940-9783 GCF_000485575.1 Poecilia formosa
ATATGTGAAGTGAATGCTGGATGTGCTACGGAAAGCAGAGATACAGAGATTGATATTGCTTTCCTGGGATCTCTTTCTGCAGAAATTAAAGACAATCCATGGATGACGGACATACTGGTGGACAAACATAAGACTGTATTCAAAATAGATACAGGAGCTGATGTCACTGCTGTCCCAGAAACATTGTATTCTCAGTACCAATTTGGCAAATTAGAAAAACCAAAGAAAATCCTACAGGGACCGGGAGGCACCGGATTGAAGGTGAAAGGCATGTTTACAGCAACACTCAGCAACAACAGTGTTTTGTACTAAGGAGGACATTTATGTTGTGAAAGATTTATGTACATCACTATTGAGTGGACGTGCTGCCATGGCATTAAAATTGGTTGCCAGAGTAAACCAAATAAGTTTAGACTCAACTGACGCGGTGAAGCAGGAGTTTCCTAAACTTTTCACAGGACTAGGACTGATGGAGGGCGAGTATAACATTGTTCTGTCACCAGATGCACAGCCTTTCTCCCTCTCAACGCCGAGGCGGATATCCCTCCCCCTACTGCCGAAGGTTAAAGAGGAGCTCAACCGTATGCAGCGGGAAGGAGTCATCACCAAAGTGGAGGAGCCAACAGACTGGTGTGCACCTATGGTGGTTGTCCCCAAGAGCTCAGGCAAGGTGAGAATATGCATTGATCTCACAGAGCTGAATAAATATGAGAGAAAAACATCCTCTCCCATCAGTAGAGCACACGCTCGGACAGCTAGCAGGAGCAAAAGTGTTCTCCAAATTGGATGCCAATGCTGGATTCTGGCAGATTCCACTGTCAAGGAAGTC
Organism: Poecilia formosa; assembly: GCF_000485575.1. NCBI lineage: Eukaryota > Metazoa > Chordata > Actinopteri > Cyprinodontiformes > Poeciliidae > Poecilia > Poecilia formosa. Next base: position 4,770 of record NW_006801394.1, read on the forward strand.
TTCCCTGCTCACCACCTTCATTACACCTTTTGGGCGCTACTGCTACAATCTGCTCTGCTTTGGGATTTCATCAGCACCAGAGCACTTCCAGAAGCGCATGACACGGATTCTGGAGGGCCTGGATGGAGTCCTTTGTCAGATGGATGATGTACTCATCTGGGGGACAACACAGCAGGAGCATGATGAAAGACTGAGGAAGGCACTGTTTCGACTCCAGGAAGCGAACATAACACTAAATGACAAATGTGAGTTTTCTAAGTGCAGAATAAAGTTCTTGGGACAAATCATTGATGCATCAGGGGTCAGTCCAGATCCGGATAAAGTGAGTGCTATAAGAGACATGGAGGAGCCCAGGAATATAAGCGAGGTGAGACGCTTTCTGGGTATGGTGAACCATCTTGGGAAGTTCCTTCCCAACTTGGCAGAGAAAACCAGACCTTTGAGAGATCTTCTGAAGAAGTCAAACATGTGGTCATGGGGTCCACTGCAGCAACAAGCTTTCGACGCTATTAAGACAGATCTGACAACACCACCAGGACTAGCATTGTATGACCCGAAAGCAGAGACATGTGTCTCAGCGGATGCATCATCATATGGACTCGGTGCAGTTCTGCTCCAAAAACACACTGATACAGGGTGGAAGCCAGTGGCATATGCATCACGGTCTCTGAGCGACACGGAGCAGAGGTATGCTCAGATTGAGAAAGAGGCTCTCGCTTCAACTTGGGCCTGCGAGACGTTCGCAGAGTTTCTGATTGGGAAGAGTTTCCACATCGAAACCGATCATAAGCCATTAGTCCCGTTGTTGGGGTCGAAGAGTCTAAACGAGCTTCCTCCTCGCATACAGCGACTACGAATGTGACTGATGAGATTTTCCTACAGTATTTCCCATGTGGCTGGCAAAAATATTGTTAAAGCTGATGTTTTGTCCAGAGCTCCAATCTTCAGCGAGTCAGGAGATCCACAAGAAGAGGAGGTCAACTTGTATGTTGACTCAGTCGTTACATGTCTACCTGCCACGGAACCACGACTGAGGGAAAGCCAAAGACATCAGGATGACGACAGCATACTCAAACAGCTGAAAAAGTTCTGTGTGGAAGGATGGCCAGATAAATATTCTACTGAGAAAAGGTTCCAGCCTTATCTGCCATTTTCAGGTGAACTTACTGTTCAAAATGGCCTACTTCTTTATCGTAGCAGAATAGTGATTCCAGCTTCTCTCAGAAAGGACATTCTATCAAAACTACATGAGGGTCACTTGGGAATAACTAAATGTAGAGAAAGGGCCAAACATTCAGTGTGGTGGCCGGGTCTCAGCAGAGAGCTGATTAAGCTGTTGGAGACCTGCGAGACGTGTTGTCGGGAGAGAACTAAACACAAAGAGCCACTGCTGCCCACTGAATTTCCACAAAGACCATGGGTCATGGTGGGAGCGGATATTTTCCAGTTTAAGGACAAACAATATTTGATTGTTGTGGATTATTACTCTAGATTTTTTGAAGTTGCAAAGCTTACCTCCACAACATCTGAGGGAGTGATCGAACACTGTAAGTCCATCTTTGCACGTCATGGCATACCAGAGCGTTTCCGTTCAGATAATGGGCCACAGTTCGCTTTGGATTCCTTCAGAAGATTTGCACAAGAATGGGGTTTCAGTCATGAAACATCCAGCCCAAATTTTCCTCAGAGCAACGGCGAGGCTGAGAGAGCTGTCAGAACTATCAAGACTCTCCTTAAGAAGTCAGGGGATCCGTATATCGCTCTTACGGCCTACCGTTCCGCTCCACTGGCAAATGGATTCAGTCCGACTGAGCTTCTCATGGGAAGGAGGATAAGGACAACTGTTCCTGTTTCTCAGTCGCAGCTGATGCCACAGAATATTGACACAGGAAAGCTGAGGACTGCAGAGAACAACTATAGACAGAAACAAAGACAAAAGTACAACCATAGACACCGGGCTCATAGCATGTCACTCCTACATCCAGGTGAGAAGGTGTGGGTGACAGATCTGCAAACCAGAGGAACAGTAGTGTCTGGAGTAGGTTCACCTCGATCCTACATCATCAAGACACCCAGAGGCATGCTGAGAAGGAATAGCTACCACCTTTCACACAGTCCTAGAGCAACTGAAACATCTGTTGTTCCACCTGAAACTGCTGTTGTTCCACACGAGACATTACCTGAAGAAAATATTCACAATTCCACACACACAACTGTTCCAGATGAAGACCAGCAGGAGGCTAGCCATCAGACTCCACCACCTGAGGGTCGAGTTTCACTGAGTAGGAGACCTCCAGCCTATCTGTATGATTACATCTGTTCATAGGAACTGAGTGAGTTTCCTGCATGGGGCAGAATAATCCCTACACTCAGGTAGAGGATTTGGGTAGTCCACCCCTTCCTCTTAGTAGCTAAAGTTAAATGTTACAGAGATTACTGTTCTGAGATTTATATACATCTGGGTTCTAATGCTGAACTGTGACTGGAAAGAGATTTAAGTTTGTGCACTGTTAGTGTAGAATAAATAAATAGTAATAAGTTAGAGTTCTAGCACATTCTGCTGTGGAAAAGTACTAGTACGATACTGAGTTAATTTTGGGTGTTCCACAGAATGCATCTTTCTGGGGTGTGATTTAAGGCTACATTTCTACGTGTGCTTACATAGACCCTCATAACAAATCCTATTCAGAAAGGGGGATGTAGTATCAGGCTATCCGTGGATAGGAACCTTTGTGCTGTATTGTATTTGGGGGCGGAGGACAGAATAAAGGAGAGCGCCTGCTAAGATGGAGTTGTCTCACGCGTGCTTCTGTGTAGCCTCAAGATTTTATTGAATACATCCTACAACCAGCGCAGTGTGAATGCAAATCATAGCAGCTGAAAATATAAGAAATATTGCAATTTTGGTCCCCAACTGGACCGAGTCTACTGAAATATCAGGTGTGAAAACACCCTAAAAGTTTCACAATTAGTATTTGCTGTGTTTTCTTAGAGGCTGACCGTGCCTCATCTGCCCCATAACTCACCAGTTCTCCTCAGCATAAATTCTTCCTGCTTTCCTCAGTCTCACACAGATTGAGATCCTCTCTCAGTCACACCAGCCTAGTTTGTTAATTTCTAGATTTCAGTTACTGTTCAAACCAGTTCCCAAACTTCTCACCATGCACTTCCCATTCTCATTCAAAAGTTTGTCTTGAAAGCAAAGAAATGTTAACGAACTACAGAATTAAGCTGTTGTTGGTGTTGTACTCACAAAACAGACAGGAGTCCTTCTTCAGTTTCGGCAACTTTATTTGCCCCACGCTGTATGTATTTTCATTTTTTGATTTGTTCTTCTCAGAAGCAGCCAGGCACAGACACACAGAAAACCGTTTCTTCTTCCTCACGCTACAACGTTATAACTGGTCAACTGACCACTTCCGTCACCTAACCAATCAGTGACGTAGAACGCAGCTCAGAATCTATAATGCTTCTGCGGCTGAACAAAACAAACTGGGTAAATAAAATATATCAAATAAATGAATATAGTGTTTTATCCATAAATTTAGAAAAAAAATAGTAATCATTTAAATAAAATACTTCTAGGATGCAACAGTGGCCTTCTGACTGGGCCAGCTGTTGCAGCAGCAGCAGAGGCTGTGGCTGTGAAAAACAGCTACTGGAAGCAATTATTGCTCTTTCAAACCAGATGTGCCCGACTGCAGCAATTTCTGTCAAAACTCAAACTGGAGGTCAGAAGTCAATCATACACTGTAAGTAAATACCTACAAAATCCACTATGAACCCACACAGACATAATTAGGTATGATACAAATTCACTAATAAAGTATTAAGGAATTTATTATTGGTGTAGTTGAGTAATCAAAAAGCCAAATTTAGTAAACCAAATACATTTCTTTCACTTAAAAAACTCAATCTTTTTGTTTCTGACTCGTTACAACCACACGGCTGTGCCCATTTATACTGAATAAATGGCCATAGCCATTATTCAGATAGATTGACAGAACTAAATCATATGTTCTATCAATTTTCTATCAAAGTTCTTTCTTTAAACAGTAAGTGTATATTGGAACCCAAATTTATAATTAATTATTTGGAAAAGTTGTGATTAGTTTGGTAAGTCTTAGATCCACCCATTAATTAAGAAGTTAAAAGCAACTACCTGTGGCCACCTAGTACTTTTGTTTTTGGAGCTTAAAAGGTTGAGACAGACACACAGTTATGTTCTACAACATAAACATGGCTCTTACACAAATTCCAAATTTCTTAGTCAGTATGATGTACATGCAGGGGTGAAAGTAGTTTTAAATTCTTGGTGGTACTATGACAAAAAGTGTCATAGTACCAACATGCGCTCAGTGGGTAAGTCACCAGTCTTCCACCCGGGAGACCCGGGTTCGAATCCAGGCTGGGGCAAACATTAACAACAGGGAAATTGAGCTATGCAGTGTGGGTCCTTAGGCAAGACCCTTGGAGCTATATAGCCTACCTCATACCATGAGAGACATTGATAAGCACGACATGCCGGCTCAGACGTCGCCCGGCCAAACAAGGTCTTTGTCAGGTGCTGGGGAACCAGAGCACCTTGATGAAAAATGGGCTACTGGAACAAGACGGAAATGGGCGAGAGACGAAAACATGGATCTGTTGGAATGCTACTACTGAAGTAACCCTAGCCAGAGGGGCTAAATGCAAAGACTGTGGAAGGGATGGTTACTTCGACACCCCCAGTCGACACTAACTGCCAAACAACTAGTAGCTCAGTGTTCCAACATCCGCAAACGGCAACTGCTATCACAACTTGAGATTGACGAGGTACAACTCAAAGGGGAGGAGCCAGGACCAGTGAAGTACCATCAGAAAGTCTCATTGAAGATGTGAATGCAGCATTGAGAACGATCCCTACCAACACCATAACTGAAACCAATGAACTGATATACAACTCAGCATCAGTGGAAAAGACGGTTAGAGGCTAAGATCAAGATAACAAGGAGGGAAGTGAGCCAACTGTCAG
>NW_006801394.1:10518-11914 GCF_000485575.1 Poecilia formosa
TGTTATCAGATTTACAGTACTAATACTGATATGTGTTCTGATATGTCCTCTTAAAGGCAAACCGACGTATGAAATGGATGAGCTCAAACCATTTCAATAGAATAGGGTCACTACCCATATTCCAGTGCTGAATATGGGTAGTGACCCATATTCAGCGCTGGAACCCAGTCAGGGCTGTGGCGAGGTAAACGCCACAGCGTCAAACCGACAGGCGCGTCAATTAAAGAGGCGATACAGCAAGACCATGGTGGATCAACAAGTTACAGAGACTGTTTTCATTATTTACCCCAGAAGAGGTAAATAATGAAAACAGAGTAGCGGAGGCAACAGAAGAGGAGCAAGTTGGAGAGGCTGAGGAGGAAACCCCAGGAGAGGAGCTCAGCAAGGCTGCAGGCTCTGAAGAGGAACAGGAACCATTTGTGTTGAAATATGTGTACAGTTGGAAGTGGCTGTTTTCTCTCAGCCACTTTCATTCATGAATCTTTAATGCATTAAAGATTCATGAATCGTTTGATTCAAGCACTTCAAGTTGCATGTAAACAGGTGAAGTAATGAATCACATTTTAAGTAAAAATTTGATATTTATATATTTCAGGCAATAAACATACATGTAATGAAAGATATTTTTAAATAAATATTTCATTTGATTAAAGGAAACAATTATATAATCAGACATCTTTCAGGACACTGGGTTTTGGGGTTTGTTTTGCTTTTCATTTTATTTAGCTTCATGTTTTAATTCACTAGTTTAGCCCTTCATGGTCCTTTTGACATTATTAGAGGTATTTAGTGTAGTTACAATTATATTATTGCTTTTCCTTGCTTGTCTGAGTCCATGTCCAGCCTTCTTTAATGACTATTCTATTTTATCCTTCTAGTTATTTCTTATTTCAGCCTCCCTGCAGGGTTTCTAGTAATGTTTATTTCTTAATTTGATCACCATAGGTTCAGTTATTGTTCCATGTCTGAGTCTGTATCTTTCTTTAGTAATTCTAGTTGGGTTATTTCTTTGTTTAGATCTTCTAGTTTCTCTTGCTCTGTGTTCCTTAGTTCTTGTTAGATCAGCCTTGTAGGTTTGGTTATGGTTTCCCACATATCTTTCTCTCCTAGTTCATCAGGTTTTAGGGTTAGGGTTAGCTCTTAGTGTCTTTTGTATTAGAATAGCGGTTCTCAACGTGGGCGGTACCACCCCCAGGGGGCGGCAGGGGGCGCTGGCGGACATTTTTACAAACGGGGGGGGCTGGGTGGCGTTTGGTCGAAGGTAAACTTTAGACTTTAAATCAGGGGTCCCCAAGCTACGGCCTGCGGGCCGGATCCAGCCCGCCTCCTCATTTGGTCCGGCCCCCTGAACAATACCAGAGAGCATTCAGTGTTTTTTTTTCATATACAGGTGCTG
>NW_006801395.1:0-2029 GCF_000485575.1 Poecilia formosa
TGTTCATTAAAATGGCACATTTCTAATGTATTAAAATTAAATAAGATCGGTTCACTTAATGATATTGTATTAGGGATTCAGCAAGTACTTTTACTTTTAATACTTAAGTATTTTTAAAAGCCAGTACTTTTTTACTTTTACTTAAGTACATTTTTTGAGTACTTTCTCTACCACTGCCCATGACTACTAAAAACTCACACAAAATATCACGCGCATAAAATTTTTCTTTCACACACACGCAAAATACTAAAATTGCACATTTTATACTATTAAAATATCACACATGCAAACAATTTTTTTTCTCACACGCCTACATAAAAGACTAAGATTGCACATATAAACTAATCAAATATCACACACACACACACACACACACAGAGCATACAGACATACTATTGAGTGATGGGTTGAAAATGTGTGTAAACTAACACTAGGCTGAATGAATGAATGAATGAATGAATGAATGAATGAATGAATGAATGAATGAATGAATGAATGAATGAATGGGGATGAGACTTGGATTTTTCTGTGTGAGAAACTAACTTTGTATGTGTGAGAGTGTCACGGAAGATCAGATCCAAATTATGCCCCTCATAATTGGGAGATCTCACACATACAAAAAATGAGTTCCTCACACAGAGAAATTCAAGTCTCATTCATTCATTCATTCATTCATTCAGCCTAGTGTTAGTTCACACACACACACACACACGTTTTTGACCTATCATTCAGAATAGTATGTCTGTGTGCTTTGTGTGTGTGTGCAATATTTTATTAGTGTATATGTGCAATCTTAGTCTCTTATGTATGTCAGAGAAAATTGTATGCGTGTGATATGTTAATAGTGTATATGTGCAATTTTAATATTGTGTGTGTGTGTGTGTGTGTGTGTGTGTGTGTGTGTGTGTGTGTGTGTGTGAGAGACAAAACATGGTTTTTGTCCTAATTGGCTCCCCATACTACTTTTCTTGAATAGTCTGAAAAACCGGTGCACCCGGAGAAAAATGTTCCTTCCCATTTACAGTGTGTTAAAGAAAGAAACAATGTTCAGTACAGGGTTAATTAATGAGTGAATCTAAATTTGGTTGATCTTAACAGTTGACTTGGTAGGTGGTCATTTTCTAGTATGGAGAAAACTGGAGTTTTCTCTTGGATGGAGAGGGCAGATTGTCTCTCCATGAATGTAAGATGTTAAATTTTGTGATATGCTGAATTAAAAGCCCAGCTGGGCTCCAAGGGTTAAAGCCCGGCCACCAGGTGTATATGCCTCTTGGATGCTATACTCTCACCTCATAATATTCTGTTGCCTTTAATCGATAATTGGGGAACGTTACTGTTCCCATCTGTAGTGGCTTTCCTGCCAGGTTGCCCGTTGCCTGTTTTCCCGCTCGGTTTCTGGGAGAAATACTGCCTGCCCGCCGGTTTAAAAGGTGGCATTTTAGGCTTCGTTTTTGGTTCTGGCTTATGCTCTAACTGTCCGGGTGTTGTGAAGTCATCTTTAAAGTCTGGCTGTATCTTGCCTTCACCAAGAATCAAAATTCTTTGATTGCTAATTGACTGTGTTTTGGGTGTCTGCAGGGTTATTTTGTCAGTGGTGGACGGTAGAAGTTCGAGTGTTTTATTGGTGGTTTGTGTCTCAAATTTGCTTTGAACTTTAGGCCCTTCCAAAACAATATCATCTCCTACCTTAGCCACTTTGTTCTTCATGGATTCCTTAAAATTCTCGTGTTTCATCCTCTCACTGAGGTACAGCTCTCTCAATTTCGATCCTTGCCTGGTAACTTCTTTGATGTGTTGTTGATCCTTCTCCCTGCTTCTGGTTAGAACCTTTATTTGACCATTTAAGGATCGATTTTCTTTCCTCAGGTCTCAAATGATAAAATCAGACACTGCGTGGTCAAAACCTTTTTTCACAACCACTGCCTCTCTCTCCTGTTTAGCCTGTATCTCCAGGAGCTTGCTCACCTGGCGATCTTTTTTCAACAGCCGGTTTACTAATTCCTTGTTTCGCTCTTTCTCCTCAGCTAAT
>NW_006801395.1:2544-5243 GCF_000485575.1 Poecilia formosa
CTTTGGGATTTGCTCAGTTTCCAGGTATTTGTTCTGTTTGAGAGACCAATTTAGGTCTTTGGTGATTGAATCGATTTTCTCCTGTAAAAGCCCGATTTGCTTATGAGCATTTTCCAAATCCTGCTGTCTTGTGCTCTCCTTGATTAATGTTCCAGCTCTTTCCCTAAACCTGTTTAGCCAGTCCAGAACCAAGACAACCAGCTCATCTCTAGTCATTTGTTTAATTTGTGACTTTGTTAACAAATCACTGTCAGTTGACAACATGTTGATGGTCCGAGCGTTGTATCGAAAAATCTACGAAACAAAAGCAATATTAAATCCAGGACGGAAAAAGCGTACTTCGTGTGACTTTAATTCAGATGCAGTACATTCAAGTGTTACGTCTTTTGTGACATCATAACACTTTGACATCATCAGATTCCATCATTGGACTAATTTGATGTGTGCTATGTTGCTAGGCAACATCAAAGCCAGCTGCAGTAAAACCTAAAAAGACAGTTACAGCTGTAGATAACAGCTCTAGCTGTAGGATTTAGGAATTTTGTATACACAAATATCACAATTAAGTAATTATTAGCTTTATTATTTTCCTTGTCTAATCAAGGAAAGATTCTTTTTAATTGAACTTGAGTCAGTGACGTATTATGCAGTGTGAGGGTTCTTACACAAACCAGCCAGAGAGACGCTGAATGGAACTGAAAAATAGTCTTAATTTATTACAAAAAAGTTCAAAAATAATTAAACAATAAGGAATTGGGCCCAGAAACTGAGGTCAACATAACAAACTACAACTCAGGTGGTAACACAAAGAACTCGAGCACAAAACTGACCCAACAAGACATGAGGGGAAGTTAAATAGTGGCTGATCAGACCACTGCTGACACACAAGGGCTAATTAAACATACAAAAACTTAAACAAATACTAGTCAATACGATACCAAATCTTTAAATTAAACATTAGAATGAAACATTAAAGAAATAGTCAAAGTAAATTGAAGAAAACCAAATGTTCTCGTCCCCTGGCAAACAGATGGAACGGCCTGCGGAGGAGGTTTGCCAGCCGGACGTCGATCAGCCGGAGCTCTTCTGACCCTCCAGCAGCTGCAAAGGAAACTGGTAACTCAAACAAATACATTAATTTGTTGCTTTTAACAAAAATAGAAAGAACTGACAAATAAAGTTAACTAAATGTGTGCACTGCAAATAGTTAGCTAAAAAGTCAAGCTAATTAAAATCATTTTCAAAAATAAAAATCTAAACTATTCACTAATTAATGTCTAGATTAATATTAAGGATGAACAAAACAAACAGTTACCATTCAGGTCTGTGACAGTAGGGTCAGCTGTCACATGCAGACATGTTTTTTTATTTTTGACTTTTCTTTACGTTTCTGTGCCTATTGAGTCTCTGTGTTGTCCTGTCTACCTCTATGATTGCTCCCAGCTGTGTCTCGTTCCCCTGATTATCCTGTGTATTTAACCCCACCTTTAATCCCGTCCTTTTAACTCATGTAAAGCACTTTGAATGGCCTTGTTCCTCAAAATATGCAATATAAATAAAATTACTTTACCTTACCTTTTTGCACTTATTGCATTTCCGTCATTTTATTTTGTATAATACATGATTGACTTTCGGCTTTTAACTTGATGCTTTTATTTTGATAAGACAGCTGCCTTTGTGTATAATATAGAACAGCAGCTTAACAACAGAACGGAAGTCATGCTGCACAGAGTTGGTAAAATTGATCTTATTAGCGGCCCCCTTGATGGAGGCACCAGGTATGTTTGTTTTGTAAACAAGGATATTTCTTTTATTGATTGATTGGAATTGTAAATTTGCTTTATTGTATAGGAATACTGATTTGGTTTTTGAATAAGAGTCGATATTTTAGTGGTGAACGTTATTTTTAGTTGATGCATCACGGTTGTAAGAGCGTGTTCTGTAGCTTACACTGTCCTTTGTGTTTGTGTAAACAGCTCTTAAGATGAAACTCTGGTTTACTTCCAATAAACCTCACTGTTCACCAGCAAAGCCAGAATCCTTCATTTGAGGCGGGGGTCTGCTACATTTAGTATTTTGTAAATTACTCTCCTATTTTCACCGCTGTATTTTCCATGAGATCACCAATAAATATCAGCAAAATTGAAAATATGGTTAAATGCAGTTGCTATGTGCAGCTCAGTGATATAAATGACACTATTTTTGTTGAGTTAATGGCGTCCTGAAGAAACCTGTGTCGAATAGAAACGTTTTTCATTAGTGATATTTCTGTCTGTGGCTCTATAAGGCTCTGTCATGAAGTCTCAGCCATAAAGCCTAACAAAGTTATTTGATTATAATTTTTGTGGTTAACGCAGTAGAACCAAGAAATATTGTGATAAAACTCAAAATAACCCAATAACAGTCTTAACCAGCTTGCCCTTCTGAAGACCAACGTCTTCAGAAAAGCAAAAACATTTAGTGTAATTTTATTTAGATGTGAATGAAAAGATAGAAAATAAACTATTTGTTCCCCGTTTAACAGACTTTATTCAATATATTTTTCCATAACGGTATGATTTGTGTTAAAGTGCCTTCTGAAGACCCTAAGGGAACAGTTCCCTCACTGTTGGCTTCATTAAAATTCAGACTAGTCACAAACAGTCATTGATAACATCCAGTACACACATAACAGTATTATATATGCAATTGTGCTGTTC
>NW_006801395.1:6161-11051 GCF_000485575.1 Poecilia formosa
ATCTATTTTATGCTGATCTATTTTATGCTGTGCTACGCCATGCTACTTCATGCTATGCTACGCTAGTCAGTAACGTGATGGCAAACGTTGGTTGTTTAACTGAATACAGTTTTGAAAACGGTTTCTACTCGATCAGTGCATAAATAATCACACTACAATGATTCGACCTTTTTGGATTTGGCACCTAAAAAACTGGCCAAAGAATGAAAAAAACAAAAACTACTACTATAGCAAAAAATAAAAAATATTTAACTAATATCAACTAAACTGTCGGTTTGTTCATATCATGTGTACATAGATTAGCGTTTACAACCATTATTGATAATCTCCTTGTTTGTTGATGGTTTCAAATTTATATTTTAAAATCGGGACATTACATATTAATTAACATTTACATGCAAATACATGAGATTCTAGCCAAGCAGCTAATTTCCTCCATAGTCTTAGTGGCAGGTTGATGTGCATTATGTTTAATAAAGAGGAGAAAAACCTGCACAAAAACAATTTTTCATAAAGGAGAAAATGGGAGCTAGGGAATTTGTAATCTATAATGTTCAGTAGTTTTCATTTTAAGTTGGTAAGTAAGTTATGTGGAGTTATGCTTAAAGACTTTTTTATTTAAGTAAGCCTATTCTGCCTCCACATGATTTTTATGATGTTGATTTTATCTATGATTTTATTTGCACTGTGTAGCACTTTGAGATTTTTGCTAATGAAAAGTGCAGTACAAATTAAATTTATTATTATTATTATTATTATTATTATAACCACATTAAAATTGTTGTATAAACTATGCTATGCTACACATGCTAATCATGTGACTAGAAAAGTTAGCTTGTGCCACTGTATCAAACAACGTACTGCTTGCTAAGCAGATCTGTGTTTTATTTTGGTAAATAGTTTTATTGAGTGTCGATTGTTATCAGACTGTAGTTTTAGCGTTTCATCAGCCTGGCCTCCTGCAGGAAAACAATCTAAAGATGGTAACGGCAGCAGAGGTCGGACGTCTCCCTCTGTTTGTGTCAGAGGTTTCTGCTGACTCGGCTCAGATCCATTTGTTCCCCAACAGAACCAGATGCGCCCGCCAGCCGGACCCGGCGTGTAAATGTAGAAACATGCTGGGCTTGTTGAAATTTCAAGCCGACATACGTCTCATTGTTAGCGAGAAGCATCATGACTGCAACATAAAGGGCAGATCATGTCCTGACGATGAGTCTGCGGAACAAAGGAAGCCGCCATGTTGGCTTCAGAGGCGTAAAAGCAGCAGCAGTGCGACTCTCACTGGGTTTAACCCAAACAGGAGAGGCCGGCTGGGATGTGATGCGTTCACTGACTGCTGTCGTCTCCTCATCGTCACTTCCAGACATTCTTTAGATTCTTCTGAATTCTGACCCATGTTTCACATCAACTGCTGAAAAAGTTGGATAAGATGCGATAAGCCTGTTCAGACTGCAGAGGCTTTGGAAACTATGGACACATTTTAGTTCCCTGAATGGAAGCAGCAGAAATCGGATTCTTTAGGGATAAACGATGTGAGCTGTGTCCGTATTGTTCCTCCTCACACTGATCGGCAGTAACTCGTCTAACACGTTTCCGTGACTGAAGGTCCGTCTCGTGACCAGAAATGGTCTAATCAAATCCCCACAGGGCAGGTTAATGCCCACTAAGTCTCCTCCAGTGACAGCAGCTCAGATTTATTGCAGCTTTTTCAACGTGTAAATATGTTTTTTGGGCCGAACTGCTGCCTGCTCAGGTGTTTTAAGGTTTGATCAGAGCCTCTTTCAGAGGAAACTCGGCATTGCTCAGCTGGGAGGTTGTTTGTTCAGAAAAGGTGTTGTTGCTTGGTGAGGGATTTTCCTTAAGCCTCCCGGTGGGGCCATCGCCTGGCCCGACTCTGTCGTAACCTGACATCTGTCTTCAAAGCTTTGCTGCTGATGCACCTTTAGCTTCCTGAGAGCAGCAGGGGGTCGGCTCTCTCTGCCTGAAGCGTCCTGGTGGGCTGCAGAGCGGGATAAGACAGGAAGGGTGAGGGGAGATGATCACCATTAACAGGGGACTGTCTGGGGTCGTCCATGATTTTATTAGATGATAAGGAATGGTTCAAGGTGGCAGAGGTTGTTTTTCCTTTTGTTCTGGAAACTTGTGATCATTTTACGAGCTGTAGCTCTGCCTCCTGCTAAAGATCCAGCTAATCTGGAAACAGAAACACTGAGATTCTTGTCTGAATTAGATTAGAAACAGGCTTCATGACCTGAACCTGCGCAATGAAGGTTTGAGTCTTTGTTCTAATTTTAATCCGATGAAAGAAACTCGGTGTGTGATCGACAAACTGTTCAAGGATGAGCTTAGCAGCCAGTGACGTTAGTGGATTATTAGGGGATGTTAACGACTCATAGCAATCTGTTAGCTTTAGCATCATGACAGCCACATGCAGTGGTGGGAAGCCCTGACTATTAGTCAGTTCTGCTAACGCTAACGCGCTAATCATAAACATTATTTCTGCTAACGCTAAAGCAGTATACCATCGTGGCAATTAGCAGAAGCTAAAGAGCTAAATTCAACCCTTGAAACACAACATATCATATGTAGCTTAACAGAATCAAACGCATTACTAGTATCTCTTTCAGCCTTTATTTCACCATGTGGGGGCGCTGCACCAAGAACCAGTGGAGCAGAGCAGCTTCCTCCTTCACCAAATGGAAACTAATCTAATCCTAATGGATGGAGGCGTCAGATTTTAGCGGTTGGAGGATTTCTCTTTAGTCTTTGGCTAAAGACCAGGAGCCATTTCTCCTGCTAGCGCTAGGCTAGCACATTAGCTCCGGTTGCATTTACCCAGAATGCCCTGCGCTGTAGTTCACTTCCTGCTTTTGGAGCGGTCTCTGGTCCGCCTGGTGTTCACATATGAAACTGAACCAGAGTTCATTTCAGCTGAACCCATACCGAGTTTGGGTCAGAGGTCAGAGGTCAATTCATGTCTCACCAACCAAACCAGACTTTGACTAGACAGACTGAAAACCAGAGTGATTGTTTCTCCAACTGTTAATTGGAGCTGAGAAGTTTATCTCAGGTGATCGTTGCCGCCTGCTGCTCTCACTTTGCCTGGACATTTTCTAATTAATTATTCTATGATGATTTTTATGTTGTTTTGAAAGGAAATGAGTCTCTCAATAGTTGCTTTAATGTTTGTTTCCTGCATCATCCACCTGTAGGTCCCAGCTACTGTTTGGAGACCACAGCCTTCAGAATAAAAGTCTCCTTCAGCAGTAATGCTGCTGCATTGAGCCAGCGCTGCAGCGTCTCTGATGGTCATGGACTGAACCTGGTTTTGTCTGCAGAGACGCTGCTGATGGTTTCGTGGCTCCACCGCTCAGCTGTGACGGACGCCGAGTGAACCTGGAAACCTCGTCCTGCTTCACATTGTTCTGGTTTCTCCCTGACTGGAGGAACAAAACGCTGAGTGAAAAACAGATTCTGGACTGGATGACATTTACCTGAATCCTGTAAACAGATTCACAGATCTGAGTGTTTTTTTTTTTTTTGAGAGCTGGAAAATAAAAATCTGTCATAAATGGAGAAAACCAAAACCATGAACCTTTCATTTCCAGTAATGTTTAATATTTAGCTCAATGCGACTACAGCTGGTTGACGTCTGGTGAGAATGTTGTGCTTGGAATGAAAAACTTTTAATGAAGCAGAAAATTTAACTTTGATGTAATCTGTAAGTTTAATCTGGAGGTAAAACATCTGGATCGAGTTTCAGATGGAGGAGTTTGGGATTGTTACGGTGCCTGATCCTGATCCAAATATCCCGCTCCGGTTTCCTTTCTTCCCTGCCCAACAGCGGGAACAAAGGATCCGGTTCACAACAGGCTGCAGCACCTGCACCTGCCAGCAGGGGGCGCTGTGGGATGTTTCTCCATAGAGAACAAAGGACCGAGCTGAGCATCAGAGCCTGGATGCTGCGGGGAGAACAAAGAGCAGCAGACTCTTCCTCCTTCCTGCTGAATCTCTTTAAGATGAAACAATCAGACAACAGAAGAAGAAGAAGAAGAAGAAGAAGTCTTTCTTTCCTCTAGTTTCTCTTTATTCTGTTTGTTTCCCTTTTTTAAAGTGAAGAAATGTTTTTCTGCTGCTCTGAGGATTTGAAAACTTCCTGACGGTTTGTTGTTCAGATTGGATCCTTAAGTCAATAATTCATCAATATTGATGAAAAGTTTTGGCTCCACTGGCAGATTATTTCACTTATAACATGAAAAATGTCATGTTACATTTCTCCCGTTTTCTCTTTATCTTTGTCTCTGAGGAGTTTTTTGACTCTCGGCCACATTGAAGCGAGTCTCAGCAGTCAGGGCTCAAAATGATCCATTATTAACATTAATATGTCATAAATATGGAGACTGTCATCACAACATGCCTGCAGGACAGAGCGGAGTTATACATTATGCAGAGAAACGGCAATAATGTGGCATTAATTCAGGGCTGGATGATGCAGACTCTACTGACGGTTTAATTCAGTCTGGACAGTTTGAATCTTCACTGCAAACATTTATTTTATTGAATATTTTATCTTACATAAATTTGTTGATTCAAATTGAGATTCTACAAACTATTCTCAAAATTTTAATTTTTAAAGACAATATTTTCAAACGTTTATATCAAGATTTTAGACTTTATTAGACTCAAACATTTTGCAGAGTGAAAACTTTTTCCTTTTTGACGTCTTTTAGGACATTAGATTACATTTTTTAGAAAAGTTTTTATTAACCTCAAAGTTATCTTTCAGAATTTTTCCAATGTCTTTCAGGAATAATTTTCTTTTTGTCATCTTTTACACCTCTGAAGCCACTGAGCAGCTTCCTTCTCCACCAGATGGGAACTAAATGATTT
>NW_006801396.1:0-1877 GCF_000485575.1 Poecilia formosa
AGGAAAGATGGAGGAAACATGAAGGAAAGATGGAGGAAACACGGAGGAAACATATAGGAAACATGGAGGAAACATGGAGGAAATTCGAAGGAAAGATGGAGGAAACATGAAGGAAAGATGGAGGAAACACGGCGGTGCTGGAAAAGTTTTTTTCCAGCTGGAATGAAGAAGAGCAGACAAAACCCAGAGGGATTAGTTCTCCTGTAGAGACACAGTTAAGTTCAGGAAACCAGGTGTGAATCAGCAGCATTCAGGTGCAGCAGGTCACCAGGACATGCAGGACATTATTAAACACAAGGAGCCGCAGGTCAGAGGTCAGAGGTCAGGAGGTCGGTGCCCACCACGCCGTACCTCTGCAGGGCGGCTCCAGGTGGTAACTGAGGCGCCGGTCGATGCAGTAAACTCCTGAGGAGAGACGCGGCAGAAAACCAGAGATAAATGTCCTGGGAAGATTGACCAAGACGTCCAGCAGGGCGGCGCTCCAGAGACAGGGAGGCTGACTGGATTCAACATTTGTTTAAACAAGCATCCATTCGAAGAGCCTCCCACGCTCCCCTGGTGACACATGTTGAGTTTCAACATGGTTGAATTTAGCGCTTCAGCATTAGCATTAGCTTCCTGTAATTACAGTGATGGTTTAGAATTTCCTGACAGCAGAACTAACCTTTGCTAATATTCATAATTAGCATCTCTGGAAAACTGTTACTAAAGGTATCGTTTTTCCAAAAGGAATAGAATAAATGATGGGACCTCTGACTTTATTCTGGACCTGTTCTTTCAAGATTTCTTCATATTTTTACTCAATGGAAGAAGCTAAAATCCTTTGACTGTCAAGTAAAGCTTTCAGAGAGGGGAGACGTTTATGCTGCTGGATCGTTTGGCCTTCCTAACTTTCCTGGACTCCAGGTTGTGTTTGTGTCCGGATCTATAGGCTGCAGAACCAACTGACCCAGATCAGTGAGGTTGCAGTAGGCGCCCCACTCCGGAGCGCTGTTCCTGAATCTCTTCTTCGGCTTCATCTGGGAAGGAAACCGACGACACGTTAGCAAGCGCAGAGGTTGAGCTAGAAAAAATTTAACTGAAAAGAAATATTTGAAACTGAAAGAAAAATGTGAAACAGAAAAAAATATTTCAAAAGTACTTTGGAAATTTAAGTTTTATTTGTTAAATTCCAAATTTTTTATTCAGTTTCAAATTTATTTTTCAGTTTCTAAACTACTTTTTTCATTTTCAATTTATTTTTGTTTTGAACAAACTTTATGGCCCTAATTTAGCTCCATAAAGATGTCTGTCCTTATGGAGCTGTTCTGATCTGTGTGTTGAGCGTTTTGTCTTCCACCCACCTGGGCGGCGCTCTTCTTGTCCGGCTTGGCGTAGTGCGTGGCGTAGCCGCACGGCCCCAGCGTGTGGTAGCTGGGGTTGGAGAAGCAGCCGGCGGCGGAGCTGCTGCTGGGAGACGAGTCTGCAGAGGAGAGCAGGCCTGCACACTGCAGCCCTGCTGCCGCCTCACATTAACACCAACATCTGCAGCTGCTGCACGTCAGCCTGACTCAGACTCCTGATCCAACCTCACTCTGCGCTTTACCTCCAAACAATCCCATGAAAACTTACAGAATTATCCACTGAGTTTATGAACTAGAAGCATTTTTCACATATCATAAAATGACACAAAAATGGAGCTTCACTTAAAGTTACATAAATACTGTTATTAATAAATGATTAATAAATATTCCATTAAATAAAAAATGTCTCCATGAAATGAAATCAAATATAAAAACATTTACTTTTTTAAATTGGGGAGCTGAAGTGGTATTTAATTGACTCTGACCAGACTCCGCCCCTCCCAGAGAAGACTCCTCCCCCTAGAGAAGACTCCT
>NW_006801396.1:2115-4160 GCF_000485575.1 Poecilia formosa
TATAAGAGAATGAAATTAAAACTGAATTAAAAAATAAAAGTTAAGCAGCTCAAACATACTGGCAGCATACAAAAAGATGGAAAAACAAAGAAAAAAACAATAAATAAACCATAAAATAAAACAATTAAATCTTTAAATATCTTAAAGATTTAATTCATAATTCAATAAAATCTTGAATTATGAAATAAATATATATTGAATTAATCATTAAATCCCTAAATAAATAAACTGTAGTAAAGTAAATTACCCATTAAAATATATATTTTAAATGTATTATTTTATTTCATGGGGACATTTATTTATTTTATTAAATGTTTATTATTTATTAACAGTACTATTTATTTAATTTTGAATGAAATGTCCATGTCCATATTAAAGCATGTGGTACTGGAGTAAAATGGACCCATTAGAATCTCTCCAGAACCTTCCGGTTCTGGAGAGATTCCAGGAAGGAAAACCAGAAATGAGATCCGGATCAGGAGGTTTGATCACCAATAACCACACATGAACCTTAAAACAACCAGAAAACAACCTTAAAATAACCTTGAAACAACAGAGAAATCACCAGGAAGTCACATCATTTGGTTCTGTTTGGTTCTGTTTGGTTCTGGCCGTGCGTGAGCCCCAGCCGGTTCTGATCCGTCATACCTGACAGCGAGTAGTCGGTGGAGCCGATGTGCAGGGCGGGGGTGTAGCTGACGCTGGGCGCCTGCTGGCCTTTCTCCCGCTGCCGGTACCGGTACCGGAACCAGACCACCAGAACCAGCATGGCCATGATGAGCAGCAGCAGGAAGACGATGCCCAGCACGGCGCCGGCCGACTGCCGCTCCGACGCCAGCGCCGGGCTGATCTTGGTGTACGGGTTCAGCTCCTCCATCATCAGGGCGGCTGAGGACACACAGGAAGCTGTCAAGGTTCCACGCTTTTATTCTGAAGGAACATTTCCTGTTTGATCTGCTGTTTTTACTGTCTGATTTACTTTTGGTCAGAGCTTCTCCTATGGACCATCATTCTTCCACCGCCGTGCTTCACAGATAAAGCATGAGGTTCTTCTCCAGACATTATGGGATGGAGGGTTTTGTAGAGGAAGTGGATCAAACTCCAAATCTAATTGTTTTTAGCTGTCAAGTTGTCAACAAAGTGCTGGATGTAAACAATAACATGGAGAACATCTTGTCTCCAGTATTTATTAACTATGAAATGATGAGAATATGTATTTTTCTGTGGTTTCTCGTTTGGACTGAGCTGCTGATCTTTTGTTTTGTTTTTAGAAATGAAGAAAAGCCGAGCAGCAGCCTCACCCTGGTCGCAGCGGATGCCCTTAAAGCCGATGCTGCAGTAGCAGGTTCCCGTCACGTAGTCGCACGTGGCGTTGTTCATGCACTCGCAGAGCTGCTGGCAGCCGTAACCAAACGTCCCTGACGGACACTCTGGAAGACAGGAGTCCACGTCTCACACGCGTCCAGAAACGCTGAGGAAGACGCCGGGCGGCGGAGACTCACTGAGCTCACAGCTGGGCCCGATGAAGCCCGTCCTGCAGGAACAATGGCCGCTGATGTGGTCGCAGTCGGCGCCGTTCTGGCAGCGGCAAACCTCCGAACACTGAGCGCCGTAGAAACCCGACGGGCAGCCTGCGGGGGAGATGGCGCTTACAACAAAAGCATGCCACACTTTTCAGATTCCCAATAAATGCTGAAAGCCACATTTTATTGTCCTGCCAGAGTTATGAAGTTTTGTGTCAATTAAATATAATAAAAATGATTGTTTTGAACAAAATGACATGGGTGAAAAGTTTAAGGCGTATGAATACTTTTAGAAGCTCCAATCTCCTTCCAAAGAGAGGTTTTAAAAGTTTGAATAATTTATTTTTAAACACCTTAAATTAGAACATCAGTAACATTTCTATGTTCCTGTGATCATTGCTGCAGTTTAATAATCTGCCACTAGATGGTGATGTTGTTCCAGCTAGCTGGAGCAGAGCAGCTGTGCAGCGATGTTGGGCTCAATCTCTGTGTGTGTGTGTGTGTGTGTGTGTGTGTGTGTGT
>NW_006801396.1:5075-10629 GCF_000485575.1 Poecilia formosa
TCCAGCTAGCTGGAGCAGAGCAGCTGTGCAGATGTTGGGCTCAATCTGTATGTGTGTGTGTGCGTGTGTGTGTGTGTGTGTGTGTGCGTGTGTGTGTGTGTGTATGGCGTACGCTGCGTGCAGTAGAGTCCGGTCCACCCGGGGCTGCAGGAACACTCTCCGTCCGCGGCGCTGCACTCGGCTCCGTTGTGACAGTTGCACAGGTGGAGGCAGTCTGGACCCCAGGACCCTGCAGGACACGCTGCCAGAGAAACCGCAGAGCTTGAGGGAGCGTTCACACCAGCCGTGTTTAATCTGCTTTCACACGACTCTAATCTGTTTGTCCAGAAACTCGGATTCGGTTGGTGAGGTGTGAATACTAATCGACCTCTGACCTCTGGTCCTCCTGACCTTGATCTGAAGTGAACTCTGGTTCGGTTTGAATGCATATGTGAACACCAAATGGACCGGAGACCGCTCCAAAAGCAGGAAGTGAACTACAGTGCAGGGCATTCTGGGTAAATACAACCAAAGCTAACGTGCTAGCCTAGCGCTAGCAGCAGAAATGGCTCCTGGTCTTCAGCCAAAGACTAAAGAGAAATCCTCCAACCGCTAAAATCTGACGCCTCCATCTTGTTTCCATCTGGTGAAGAAGGAAGTTGCTCTCAGTGTCTTCAGAGGTTTTTGTGTCGTTTCTTTCAGTGGTTCTTGGTGCAGCGCCCCCACAGGCCAGGAAGGGAACAGGTTGGGAAAGAAAACCGCAGCAGCTAAAAATGGAAGAAATGTTGCCATTTTGGTCTGAAACTGAACCGAGTCGACTGGACTATCAGGAGGGAAAACATCCAAACGCTAACTGAAGTTCATCAGTCAACGTTTGGCTGGTGCCTAACTCTGACCTGTGAAACTCAAGAGCTGCTAAAACGATGTCAGAGAACAAGAACCTGGGTAACATCTGTTAGTCTGTGTTTGTCTCTGGGACTTTGACTACGCCAAAGGGACCCTGAGTGGTGTCCGTCTTACGTTTGGAGCAGTCGTCTCCGATCCAGCCGGGGTAGCACTGGCAGGAGCCGTCCAGCGGGTTGCAGGTGCCGTTGTTGGTGCAGGCGCAGGCCTCGGCGCAGGCCTTGCCGAACTTCCCACTGGGACACACTGGAGACACAGCAGAGCAAAGCCTCTGAGCAAAACACCACAATGATGCTCGAAATGAGGAGACACTTTAAAATAAAAAACTTTAGCAGAATTTCAGGGGTCAGGCTGAACGCAGCGGCATTTAGCACCGACGCCTTGCAGCAAGAGGGCTTTGACTGGTCCCTCTAAACTGCCTTAAGGAGCGTTTCCATTCACATTTAGTTATTCATTCATCTGATTTCTATCAGGTTCTGATTTTGTTAAGTAAATCCAGACAGAAAATCGACATTCAGCTTTTTAGGGCCTGTGTTTATTATTTGATCAAACTGAAGTAGGAGTCTCAGATGTTGGATTTAAAAACATTATAAAGTTAAAAAGTTTTAATGTGAATTAAATGGAGCCATTTTTAAACTTTAACTGAATGAATTCACCAATTATTCTGTAAAAGTAACTTTTATGTGTTGTCACATTTTTAATTGGATGACTTTGTGTTCCAGAAGGTCTCCAGTTATTATTATTATTATTATATTTTTAATGGTTTATTCTGCATTTCTTAAGATTTTATCACAAAAAAATTGAAGATCCAGGTGGGAATCTTTATTAACTCTTTCTTAATAATTTAAAATTAAAAGTTTTACACCATAAATCTTTGAGCTTTATGTTCTCAATCATCTCAGTTTCACACTTTAAACTCTAATCATGATTATTAGAATAATTTCCACCAAAACAGGATTAATTTAATTTCATATGAATTTTCTCCACATTTTTAAACAGAATCTGGACAGCAGGGGTGTCCAAAGTGCGGCCCGGGGGCCACCTGTGGTCCAGGAAGTGGTTTTTTGTGGCTCTCGCCTGCCAAACTAAAACTAATATTAGCAAAAAGAAAACAATGTAATAATAAAAGTATTTTTTGCTTCACTGACTATAAAAGCGGACTCTTGTCCTTGAGAATAAACACAGAAATCCAGTAAAAATAACAAACTGTTTTCAAACATGGTTTGCAGTTTTTGTCTTTTAAACCAAGGCAAACCTGAGGGTGTCCAACATGATTTACAGCTCCCCTCTCTACAGAAATCAGACTTTATGCTGGTAAAAAGAGAAACAAACATGATTATAACAAAATGTGACCCTCATTTACCGTCAGATTCTCAGTGTCAGCCAGAGAGGAATAAAGACAGTGCAGGATATAAAGTGAACCCGGTGCTGAGCCCTGAGGGATCCCCAAACCCTTCAGGAATCTGGATTTATCGTTTCACTTCTTTATAACCAAACAGCTTTGAGACGCAAAGCAAACCTGCTTTCTGCGTTCACTCAGGAATCAGCTGGAAAGTTTGTCTGTGGGAAGAAAGCCGTTCCTGGTTCAGTGAACGGAAGCAGCTTCGTATCAGAGTCAGAGCGTGAAGGTGATGAAGGTGATGAAGGTGATGAAGGTGATGCAGCTGTGGGTGGAACCGCCGGACTCATCACCAGGCGTTGGGTTCAGGTGGGTCTGAAGCCGCCTTCCTGCTGCCAACCACAGCAGAACCTCAACCTGGTTCCTCCGGATCGGCTTCCTGTGCAGAACCTCTGGCGGTGATGCAAACCCAGATCACAGTGAGCTAAGGAGGCCGCTGGAGAGCGGCGCCGCTCCGGTTAATTACCGGCTCCTGATCACACTGCTGGTGCCGAATGAGCTTTGATTCAGAGTTTAGCGTCGCAGCTGCTGAGGAGGGAATTCATTAGCGCTGCTGATGACATCCTAACCGCCGCTTACACTTCCTGTTCACCGGCAGCCGGGTCAGGCAGAACCAGAACCGGGACAGCGTCAGAAACCGTCACTCTGCAGGCCGCAGAGCAGAGGTCAAAGGTCACCCTCAAACAGGCCTGTCACCATAACAAATGCTGTATGATAAATTAGACCAGAAGTTATTTCTAAAAACGATAATATCATCTAGATTTATAGATCTACAGTTATAGATCTAGATTTATAAATCTAGAGTTATAGACCTAGAGTCATAGATCTAGAGTCATAGATCTAGAGTTTCAGGTCTTACAGCTGGAAACCAGAAGTCAGGATAAAATTATGGGTTTGGACCTTCAGAGCCACATGAAGACGGTTACAAAGTCGGCCTTCCATCAGCTCAGAACGTTAAAGATCTGCTGCTGTTGGATGAACCGTCTGGACCTCCCTGGTCCTCTGGTTCTGGTTCTGGTCTGCATCAACAGAACCAGAACCAAACATGGAGAAGTAGTTCCTTTAAATCAAAGCTTTTCAATAAATGGATCCTGACCAACATTTTGATGGTGAATTTAAAGTTTCTGGTTTCAAACTGTTGGCTGCGTGACGCGTTTATGACGTTTTCATGTTGCTGAAATGTGCAACAAAATTAAACCTGTAAAAATGTATTTTGCTATAAATTCGCTGCTGATGTTGAACATCTGTTCTGCAGTGGTGATGAGGAGGAGCGGGGTCTTCGTCCTGTTTCCTTTAATAAGCCGCAGACCGCAGCCGCTGCTGTGAGCTGCTCATGTTAATTGGCAATAATCAAAAAAAGGCCCAGAGCGCATGAATTTATCATCAGGCTCGTCAGACTCCACAGTATCTGTGTCTCAATATTTTATTAGTGTAACTGAATATAAAAGAGGAATATTACATCCCGGAGCATCGGGAAGTTCGTTTCCACCAAACAAGCTGGAGACGAGACTTTTCTGCTTTCTGGAGAAATAAAAACACTTTTTCCACTTTCTGCCCTTTTGTCTCCAAAACACAAAAACTCGGATTAAAAACATAAATCAAAAAACTGGCTGCTTTTTATGGGGCTTTCATGATTTTCTAGTAAAAGTTGAATGATGATCCAAAACACGCGACAGGAAATCCACCTCTGAATCAGTCAAACATACAAAATATGGGTTTTTGATTGGCCTAGTCAAAGAACAAACATTTATGCTGTAAAACCCTCCACTGTGTTTTAAAACACAAAGTTCCTCCACAGACTCATTTCCAGAGGCCAGAGGAGTCGGGGAGCGGATGTGGAGTTTGATCTGTTTGGATTATTTTACCTGAATAAATAATCTGAAAGTCACAGAAACAACATGGATCCAACATCAGGGACAAACGTTTCTGCCTCTGTTCATTCCTGTACATAACTGAGAAATGTAGCATTTTGTCTGAGTCTGATTCATAGGAACAACCCAGGACTGTAAGGCAGCTGAATCAGGATTAGCAATCTACCAAAGACTCTCAGGCAATCGGCTTAGGACTGAAATGATCTGTTTCTAAGATTATTTTAAGATTACACTCATGATTCCATCTGTTTCATGAAGTGCACCGGTTCCTCCTGCAGCAAGACCTGAAACTTAATGTTTTTTCATGATACGATAATGATTTGTTACTTCTTCTTCCTGTGTGGCTGCACACAGTTACTGCATTTAATCACGTTTTCTAATGCATTGAAACTGTAAAACTAACAATTCCAACAGAACTGAGAGTTTGAGGGTTTTAAACGTCATCAGTTAGAATTTATCATGACAACGGCAAATCAAAATTCTGCTCATAATAAATTTATGATGATAAACACGTTAGATTCTGCATGCATTGAATCCAGCAGATCTGTTTAGTTGCTGCTGATTTAAACCAGATTTTCATGACAGACATAAAAAGGTTGGAGGTTTTCAGAGCAGATTTTCCTCTGGTGGTTTGAAAACGCTTCAGGACGCAGCGTCCGGCAGAAAGACGCTGAGCTGAGACGACGCTCACGTTTAAAGATGAAGAATATTTCAATATCAGATTAATCATCAGATTAATTGATTAATCATATGTGGTTAATGGTCAGATGTTGTTTGGGGTTCTTTTGTGAAGCGGTGAGTCCGGTTTGCGGGATGAAGCGGAGGACTGACCTTGGTTGCAGAGGGAGCCGAAGAATCCGCTGAGGCAGTCGCAGCGCCCGGTGACGTGGTGGCAGGGCGCGTCGCTGTGGACGCACTGAGGACACGGCTGGCTGCAGCGCAGGCCGTAGGACCCTGGGGAGCAGGCTGCAGGAAGCACAGAACAGCTGATCTGAGCGATTGAGGTCTTGCTGCTGGAGGGTCTCAGGTTCTGGTTCCAGCACTGACCCAGACTCATTCGTCAGGCTTTTAATTTGCTTTAATTGATGTTGGTCTAAGTGGCAGGCTGCTCTCCTGCCTCCCTCACGCTTCTGCTTCCTCCTAATTAAGATAATTACTTCAACTGTGAACTGAGGAGCCTTAAATCTCCCTCTGTGATCCACAGAGAGGCAAGGAAACCACAGAGATCCAAATCCACCAGAACAGTTCTGCAGCCAGGAGCCAACAGGAAGAAGCAGAACACCTGGACCAGACAGGAAGCTAACAGGAAGCTAACAGGAAGGAGCAGAACACCTGGACCAGACAGGAAGCTAACAGGAAGCTAAAAGGAAGGAGCAGAACACCTGGACCAGACAGGAAGCTA
>NW_006801397.1:0-3671 GCF_000485575.1 Poecilia formosa
AAAATAGCAATTTTTTTGAGTCTATTTGACCCCCTTTTAACCCAGAAAAGGATTTAGAACAAACTTAGAATTGTGGAGTACTCACTTTAACCCAGAAAAGGAATTAGATCAGTCATTCTTTAGCTTATTTTATCAGAAACTGTAGAGTACTACTCACTATTTAGAAATGGAATTAGATACTTAGCAACCCTGAACAGGAGCACTAAGTATACATACTTTAGAACAACATTAGATTAGTTTTCTTTCCTCTTTTTTCTTTCCTTTGGTTTATTATTTTGTTTGTATTTCCTTTTAACTCATGTAAAGCACTTTGAACTGTCTTGCTGCTGAAAATGTGCTATATAAATAAAATTACCTTACCTTACCATAAAATGCATCACAGTTTTAAAGGCTTGCATCTGTCTTGCTTTCTTTGGTTCAATACTGATAATTAGCACAACATTTACTGCTCATGAATTTAACATCCAACAGTCCACATCCAGTATGCAAGTAGGTTGCTTACATTTTTTCTATTAGTTTTAGATACTGAAATGACTCTCTCCATGAGCAACAGTCAAAAGCAATGTGCAAAATATACATGAAGCAATCCAGACTTCTCAAGAATGCTATGTAGTTGCATTTTATTCAGGCTGCAGTATGTAACTTTAATAAGAAATATGTTTTCATATTTGTTAAAGCTGTCACCATGTTGTAGCAGTTTGTTATGAGATAGATAATCTGTGAAAACAATCAATATCCTTGTTATGGCCAGTGGCCTTTTCTGTGTTTATTTGTTTTTTTTGCAATGACTAATCAGACTGACTTTACCTGGAAGTGGGTGCTGCCCTGCTTGTCCTGTTCCACACCCTGAGGCCTACCGTGATTGGGTCATCAATTGCCGGCTCCACCAATCGCTGTTGAGGCCTCCCTTTTAAAACCAAGGACTTCCAAGGAGAAGGCGTGGCTGATTCTTTGTTCAGATAGCTTGCCACTTTGTTGGGTGTTTTTTTTTTTTTTTTGACTGCTGTAAACTTGCTTTGTTAGCTCTGATTGCTTTTGATAGCTTGTGTAATTCGCTTTGTCCCTGTGGGGGATCTTTGTATCTCGGCTAGAGATTTGTAGTTTGTTTTTGTTTATCCTGGACTTTAAGTCCATTTTTGTTTGGTTAAGATCTTTGGTTTACAACTCTGATTGTTTTGTGGATTTTTGTTTTATTTAGTACATTTTGTTGTAAGTCCCTACATTTTGATTATTGTTAATTTTTACCTTTTTATTTTTGTCAAAACCCAAACAATAAACCTCTAAATTGATAAACCTTAACATCTAAGTTTCTTTTATGTTACTTCCCTTTCCCCTGGCCGAGCCGGGTCGTAACATTAAATGGGGGCTCGTCCGGGATCTAATCAATACGATCCCATATTTACAATTTAGAAAACTTGTTTGGTTCTGTGTTTTGAAGGTGTCTCTGTACAGTTTGCGCTGTTGGTTCAAAAATGGCTCAGTTTAATATTGACTAGTTCTTGGCACAGCCTTCTTTTGAGCAACTTGCATGTTGTCATAACGCTGACTTAGCTGAAATTGCAAGTTACTTTTACATTTCTTATTCTAAGCAACTGCTTAAGAAGGAATTAAGGGATCTAATTGTAAACAAATTGGTTGAGTTGAACTTGTTGACCTTGCCATCTGAGATTCCTGTCTCATCTGCTCTACCAACTGTTGCTGTGCCTGCTGCAGAGACAGAATCTGCTGGCCCCTCGAACATTGCAGAGAGACCTCAGGAGCTAACACCAGAGGGGGACATGAAGGTGGTTGGTGGGATTCAGACTCCTGTCACACTTCCTCGGTTTGATCCCTCTCGGCTTCCTCTGGATCTTTTGGGTCCAAAGTTGACGCTCGCCTGAAGGTTCGTCTCACCAGGTTGCAAGTTGAGGCTGAGGAGAAAGCACAGCTCAGGCAATACCAGCTTGAAGTGAAACGGTTGGAAATTGAGGCTGAAAAAGCTATAAAGCTTCGACAGCTAGAGCTCGAGTATAAGGCCAGATCCACAGTTCACACAGCCACTGAGAGCCCTGGTGGTAGTTCTGGTGGGCCCTCTTCAGTTAGTCCTTTGATGTTACTAAATATGTGTCTTTAGTACCCGAGTTTTGAGAGACAGAGATTGATTCTTAATTCTCTGCTTTTGAACGAATAGCGCAGGCTTTACAGTGGCCACCTGACATTTTGTCTCTACTCCTACAGTGCAAAATCCATGGTAAAGCTCAAGAGGTTGTAGCCGCCCTCCCTCTTTGTTGTCACAAAGAAAGTATGATGTAGTTAAAGCTGCCATTTTGAAAGCTTATGAGCTTGTTCTTGAGGCTTACTGGCAACAATTTAGGTTTTTTAAGAAAAGCCCCTCTCAGACCTATGTAGAGTTTGCCAGGGAGAAGGGAAGTATCTTTGACCGTTGGTGTGCTTCAAGTAAGGTGACAAATTTTGACACTCTGAGAGAACTTGTTCTATTGGAAGAGTTTAAAAATTGTTTACCTGAACGTGTTGTTGTTCATTTAAATGAGCAAAAGGTAAACTCACTGTCTTCTGCTGCTGTGTTAGCCGATGAATATATGCTTACGCATAAGTCTACCTTTCAGTCTGTGCTCACTGAAAATGTGCCTGCTAAAACAGTTACGGACCAATCCATGTCAACTCCACAAAAAGATGACAAAGAATGTTTCTATTGTCACAAAACAGGTAATTTAATTGCTAACTGTTTGGCTTTGAAACAAAAAAAAAACAGAACACTTCACAGACCAAACCAAAGGGTGAGGGTTTAATTAAGAGAAAAGCTCCTGTTCTAGGAAAAGCTGAACATGGCTGCACTCCAGATCCATGTTTTGAACCCTTTTTGTTGGATGGGTTTGTTTCACTGTCTGGAAAGCCTACAGCTCAACATCCAGTTCGCATTTTGCGTGATACGGGTGCCTCACAATCTGTTATCTTAGCAGATTCCCTACCCTTTTCTGAGATGTCTTCTTGTGGCTACAGTGTGATATTGCAAGGACTTGAAATGGGTTATGGCCCCCGTCCTGTACATCTGGTACATTTACAATCAAAACTGATTTCTGGTACCTTTCCTGTTGCTGTTTGTTCTGCATTACCAGTTAAAGGCATTTCCTTTTTACTAGGTAATGATATTGCAGGTGGTAAAGTAACTCCAGCCCTGGATGTTTTAGATGTCCCCTACTCCCTTCCTAGGGAGGAAGAGCCACCACAAGCTAATGTCTCTGCTTCCTTTCTGAAGGTGGATCCAGCTCCAAAAAGGTGTTTCTCAAGTGTGGTAAGTGCTGATAAAGCCAGAATTGAACCAGTGTCATTCTATGCTCCGTACTGCCACAGCTACCCCACCTCTCAGATAACTGGTAAGCCTGACAAGGTTACTCCTCCTGCTATTCACCATTCCATTTACTCCACTTCGACCCAACACAAAAATGGTTAAGGTATGTCACTGGAAAGTCAAAATAAAAGCCTTTCGCCATTTCCTTGGCATGGCTAGTGTTTACAGGAACTTCTGTAGAACCTTAACTGTAGTCCTCCTTCTTACTATGCTGAACCTAAACGTAAACCTTAATTGGACTCCT
This sequence comes from Poecilia formosa, assembly GCF_000485575.1. Lineage (NCBI taxonomy): Eukaryota > Metazoa > Chordata > Actinopteri > Cyprinodontiformes > Poeciliidae > Poecilia > Poecilia formosa. The sequence continues at coordinate 3,594 of NW_006801397.1, forward strand.
GAGTATCGGCATTCGTTACAAAATGTTAAACCTCTTTTGTCTCATCCACCTGTCCCCTCTTCTCCAAACATGTCTAGG
>NW_006801397.1:4671-10611 GCF_000485575.1 Poecilia formosa
GTTTTTGTTTATCCTGGACTTTAAGTCCATTTTTGTTTGGTTAAGATCTTTGGTTTACAACTGATTGTTTTGTGGATTTTGTTTTATTTAGTACATTTTGTTGTAAGTCCCTACCTTTTGATTATTGTTCATTTTTACCTTTTTACTTTTATCAAAACCCAAACAATAAACCTCTAAATTGATAAACCTTAACATCTAGGTTTCTTTAATGTTACTTCCCTTTCCCCTGGCCGAGCCGGGTCGTAACACTCCTCCATGTGGCGTTCTGACCAAAACAACCAATCAGAATAAGTAGGACGCTCTTAGCACCGTCAATTAGCCTCATTCACTCACTGCTAAATGTGCTAATGGTGGAGAAACAACGTATTACAAGAAACTGTTTATCTGCCATCATTAGCAATGTTAACTAAACTGAGCATTCACAGTTTGAATCTGCACAGCTCTGTGCTAGCATAGCACAGTGCTGCAGCTAGCATAGCACAGAGCATAGCTCATCCTTCGAGGGGGAGGAAGGATGAGCAGCACCACATGAGATTGTGATTGACAGCACTAAAACTCTCCTGCCACTGACTGGTTGTTTCTAGCACTGGGAGAAAGCCGAGGAAATAGATTTTTCATAGATTACCTCTCATACCATACTGTCACAACATAATGACAGTTTTAAGAAAATATGTGAAAAAAAATATTTATATAAAAGTGACATAATGCAGCTTCAATTTCACCCAGGAGAGGACGGGTCAGGAGGGACGTGGGTTGAGCTGTTGCTGACTGACTCATCTGTTAAGCGGTAAAAAGTACAAGGGACAAGTTAAATATATGAATATGTTGGTAATTTCTTTCCTTAATTCATTAAATGCTAGTGAAAAGGAGGTAAACAGTAGTTTGTAGCTAAGCTAATTATGCTAAGTGGTTGATAATCTCACACAGTCTACCCACCTCTCTCGGAGAAAAATTGGGTTATAAATTAACACTCTTGCCTTTTTCTCTCTCTCTCTCCCTCATTTTTTTTGAAAACCTGATTTTATAACTTTTCTTAGCAGCATAGTAATTGCCACAATCGTTCGTGATTTCCACTGGCTGCTGCTTACAGCGTCACTCTCAAGCGCTCCAAGCAGGAATGAACCATTTAACGCAGATAGGGAGCCATTCAGGGCAAATATGGATGTGTGTTTTTTGATCTGGGAGTGGGAACATAAAATTTTTACTGCTAAAAACAATCTTTGAAAATACAATATGATTAATTTTGTAATTGACAAGGCCCTGATTTTTTCTTTTAAATTCTATGAACAAAAAATAAATTGTGGAGGGACCCCTGTCGGTCAGGGACCCTAGAATTGTCATCCCCTTTCCCCCCTATACCGCGCCCCTGGTTCACATATGCAGTTTTCTGTGACATAACCCACAGCAGCTTAACCCAGATGACAGATGAGGGCAGATGCCAATCCGTACAAAATACTTATTAAATTCTAACAGTTTACAATGTATTCATTGCAATGCTATAGTGACAGTTGTTGAGCATTTTAAAATACATTTTTCTGTACTTTTTTATGCTTCAATATTTTCTGTGTCTGAATGTTGCTCTGCTATAAAAAGGAATTGTGAGGAAGTGAAGGATTTAAATAATGCCTTAGTTTCTTGGACAGTTTAAGGATTATTTTACGTCGCCTTTGTTTTATTGGACTTTGTGGAGAAGCAGTAGGATGAGGATGAGAGGCTTGATGACATGAAACATAAATAACTGGCTGATGTCAGAGTTTTATGGCGGCGGAGGCTTCATGAGGCTCGCTGTGCCACGTGGGGCTGTTTTATGACCTCGTAGAACAGCTTTGTGAAGTGGACTTCCAGAGACGCATTTATTCAGCTCAAAACCAAAGATTGACAATTATTCAAAATCATTACCTTTCATTCGGAAGATGAAAGCACCAAAGATGAATCCCAGTTGTTCACCCGGGGGGGAGGCCTGGAGGCAGCTCATGAACTCGGAACCAGCTGGAAAGATCACATCTCGCAGTTGGCTTCAGCGCCATCATTGTCTTCACAGATGAGGAGCCCCTTAGGAAGAGAACACGGATGGATGGAAGGGATTTTTATAGAAGCTTAGATTTTAACACCATGGATGTTTCTGGGAGCGTCAAGATGGCAGCTCTAAAATATGACTATTGGTTTCTTTAGTAAGTCTTACACACACAAGGAACAAAAATGAAACTTTTCAACGTGAAAAGTTAAAGATCTGTGGATGCAGGGTGTTGGGGTTCTGATCCCGGTATCTACATGTGCTGATACCCCAAACTAGTTAGTTTGCCTTGAAAGTTCAATTTGTTTGGTACACACTAAAGAAATGAAATAAGTAAATTACGAGAATAAAGTCAAAATAACACGAGAATAGTCAAAAAAAGAGATTAAAGTCGTATTACAAGAACAAAGTGATAATAAGACAAGAATAAAGCCGTAATGTTATGAGAATAAAGTCATAGTATTATGGGAATTAAGTCGTATTACAACATGAAAGTCATAATATTATGACAGTAAAGTCAAAACAATGAGATTAAAGTCAATATTTTGTGAATAAAGTGATATTACCAAGTGATCCTATTACTCTAATAATACTATAACTTTATTCTCTTAATTTTATGACTATTCTGTAATTTTGTTTTCTTGGCCCCAACACTCGAATCAGAGATTGGAGAGTGAATTAATAAAAAATAAAAAAACCCCTCTAAAAACGTAGTTCTGAAAGCTGTTTGGATGCAAGTGGATTCAGACTCCAAAAGTGAACTGTGGTGCAGGGAATTCTGGGTAAATACAAACAAAACAAACATGTTAGTCTAGCACTAGCGGGCGAAATGTCTTGTGATCTATTACCAAAGAAAAAAAGAGAAATCCTACAGCTGCTAAAATCTGACACCACTCCATTAGTTTACATTTCGTGAAGAAGTCTTCTGAGATTTTCTTGTTGTTTCCTTCAGTGGTTCTTGGTGCAGCGCCCCCACAGGTGAGGAGGGGAACAGGTTTTTCAAAGGGTTTGGTTAGTTTGACAGTAAAAGAGAACAACATCAGTTGAAAATGTAACAAATATTGCAGTTTTGGTTCACAATCACTACTGGACTGTCAGGTGTGGAAACACCCTGATTAACCATTAAGTTTTCTGGTATTTTCTTGTGAACAAAAATAAACAGAGAACTGCATGCCATACTGCTGCATTTTGTGTTCATACACAGCAAATTCAAAAGTGTTAGATTTCCAGTGTTGGTGTTGTTTGTTAAAAATACAGTGTTTCAACACTTGTTTAGTCTAATTCAACAACATGAGTGTTAGTTTCCCTAAAGAGTTAGTGTTATTCCAAAGAGTTAAATAAAAGCAATCCTATCTGGTGTTGATTTCTAAATTAACACCAACACTAACTTTGTCTGGTGTTGATTTACAAATCAACACCAGACATTTCCTCCCACAATGGGGTATATGCCACGGGAGGTGGTGACGTATTTCCGTTTGAATTTATGCCACATAGATTGGTTACGGGTCCTGCTTGCTCCTATTGTTTTTAGCCAAAGCTGCAAGATCTGTACCATGAAAAAGACGCAAAACTTAAAATATCTGCGAGCTACTGGTACAACAATCGAGTTTTTTGATGTACCGTTGTGTCCAGTAATTAGTCGGTACCATCCAGTGCTTAGTTTTTTCATTTTCCTGCTGATATATCAAGCCGACAGAGGTCTGTAGCCAAAACTTAGCCACTACAGCTAACACGCGGTTTGTAGCTGCCTGCTATTTCAAAGCTTGAGGATATTGAAGATCCAGCGTCAGAAATGGGAAGACGGAGGTTAAAAGGGAATTGTACTTGTTTCGTTTAGTGGAATAATTTGTTGGAGGAAAATAATGCAGGAGGAAAGCCACTGCTATGGGAACAGGCTGAGAACAGAAGCAGCGATTCGGCACAAAGTAAGTTGTGATATCTTCACTTCCAAGAAGTAGAGTCACTCTCAGCAGTTGTCTTTAACTTGTTTATTCGGTCTTGAACACAACTTAACACACTATAGGCACTAGCTTCTTCTGCCCTAGTCTTACTTGCTAAAACTCTCCTTCTAGCTTCCCACTGCTCCCTCTAGTGGTCTGGGGGGGTAATCCAACTAAACTTAAATGAGGAACTAACTCAGTATACTACATCCCTCCCCCTTTAAGAGTCAACTAAGTTAGTAAACTTAACAAGAACTAATATTCCAATGGTTCTGACGACAGTAATATCAGAACTCTATATATATTAAACGTGGAAGGTGAACAAACTAGCGAGTCCAGAGGACACTCTTACTTAAGGAACTCACTACTTGCACAAAAAGTCACTCAGATAAGGAGGAGTCTTCCTTTGACGTTCTGAGCGGCGTAGTACTGGTGGTGGATCTGTTCTCTGTCCGATGTCCACGTCTGGCACATCCACCGCAGGAAAATGAACCTGAGCTGTTTCAGCAGGCTCCACGAATGCCCTTCCTCCTGAAGATGGAGCCACCGAGTCCATCGGCCCGAGTGCCACTACTTCATCTGGAAACTGAAGAGCACACTGTGCTCCAGCCCCATCCATCCCCCTCTGCATCACATGTTGTTTCTTGATTTGATCAACATGACGCCGCATGACACGTCCATCTCCCATCTGCACAGTATAAGACACTGGACCTGTGCTCCCTAAAATAATGGCAGGCACCCACTTCGGTCCATGACTGTAGTTACGGATGTAAACATCATCGCCGGGAGAAAAGCTTCTCCACTTGCTGTGGGTGTCATGATATTCCTTCTGTTTTGCTTGCTTCTTACGTACTTTCGCCTTGATGTCCGGCAGCAGGAGATCCAGCGTAGAACGCAATCTCCATGACATCAGCAGTTCAGCAGGTGACAAGCCTGTGGTACATTGTGGTGTGATTCTGTAGTTAAACAGGAATCTTGCCAACCTTGTTTCCAAAGTGTCCCCTTTAGTTTTGTTCAGGCCTTGTTTGAATGTCTGTACAGCCCTTTCAGCCAGGCCATTTGATGCTGGGTGGAAAGGTGCAGATGTAACATGCTGTATTCCATTCTGTTCCAAGAACATTTCAAACTCTTGACTTGTGAAGCATGTGCCGTTGTCTGAAACTATCATCTGGGGTAGGCCATGTGTTCTGAAACACTGTCTGAGTTTCTCTATGGTAACTTGACTTGTTGCACTGTTTGTGGGATACACATCAATCCATTTCGAATGTGCATCTACCACAACAAGAAACATCTTGCCTGAGAGAGGGCCGGCATAATCTACATGTAGTCTACTCCAGGGTGTCTCTGGCCACTCCCAAGGGTGCAGGGGTGCAGCAGCTGGAACCTTCCTATTTTCCTGACATGTGCGGCAGGATTGTACTTCCTTCTCTATTTCAGCATCCATCCCTGGCCACCACATGTAAGAACGTGCAAAACCTTTCATTCTTGAGATGCCAGGATGTATACAATGTAGTTGTTTTAAAAGGGTAGACCTTCCCTTCTGTGGAACAACCACTCTGGCACCCCACAGTACACATCCATCTTTCACACTCAACTCTAACCTTCTCTAACTGTAGGCCTGGAACTGAGTGTCCACTTTGTTGGGCCAACCTTTTAAACACCATGACAGCACTTGTGACAGAATTAGGTCTTTAGCTGTCCATTGTTGTACTTGGGATGTGGTGATGGGTGGATTATCCATCACATCCAGCATGAAGACTTGTCCTGAGTCTTCCTCCTCATCAGTCTGTGGCAGTGGCAGACGACTCAATGCATCAGCGTTAGCATGAACTTTACCTGGTTTGTATACAATGTTGTACTCATATGCTCTCAACAGGGTAGACCACCTTTGCACTCTTGGCGATCCCATCTGTGGCACTGGTTTCGTTTCATTAAAAAGGGAGATCAGAGGTTTGTGGTCAGTGTTGATTGTGAATTTCCGACCAT
>NW_006801398.1:0-6020 GCF_000485575.1 Poecilia formosa
TAACATGATGTACCATAGCTTACTGAGCTAACACGGTGCACGTTAGCTTCCTGAGCTAACACGATGTACGCTAGCTTACTGAGCTAACACGGTGCACGTTAGCTTACTGAGCTAACACGGTGCACGCTAGCTTGCTGAGCTACCACGGTGCATGTTAGCTTACTGAGCAATATCTGCAGTAATGTTTCACATTACTGCAGATATGTTATTCAGTCAAACCCCGGATTGACCAAAGTTATTCACTGAGTTGGATAGCAAGGACCCTCTCTGCACAAAAACTAAGTCAAAGACCTATCTTAATTACTTTTTTTTTTAACTGTAAAACTTTTTTACAGTATTGAAAATTGCATTTCCAACATGTATGAGTTGCTGTATGCTTTCCTCTTAAAAGCTATTCCTTCTTATTCTCCTTTGTTCTCACAGGGTTCCTTGGAAGTGTCTCCAGAGACACATCATGCTTGAGTTGATGTGATTAGTTTTAAGGCTTATAGGCTCTAGATGAAAGGATACAGATGGAAGCCCTCTGTTGGCTTTTCCCACTGACAGTTGAATAGGAACCGTGTGCTTGTGAAAATACCAGAAGCTTAGCATGGCCACCTCACAGAAAAGAAGTGATTTACAGTGAGCAGCATTAGCTTAAGAGAAGCCTATAAAATTAGTCACTGTTGAAAGATTAGGCTAATTTATAGTGTGATAACAATATAGAGACAATGCATTACTGAACACTCAAATGAATCAAATGTTGAGTAGCACTGCATTCTGTTAAAGGGGAGGCATGATGAACATTTGACTTTTTGCCTTTACATTGTCAAAGTAATATACCTAGAGTGTTGCTTTGATTATTTCATAGATATTTTAGAATTCTTCAAATTCAGAAATCTGTAAAATTGTTTTCAGTAGCACAATAAACTGAACTGCAAAGAGTCAACACTACTCTTGGCATCTCATCCTTACCTTTTGTAAGAAACAATGACCTTTAGAAAAGAAACTATCCAGACATCTGTGTACGTTTACTGCTAAGTCCAGGTGATGGATCAGCGCTGAGCAATTTGAGTGATTTTCACAAGGATAAATTGTTTTTGGTGATATTTTTTTTCATGGTTATTTTTACATTCAGTTAAAGTGAAATAAATTGTTTCAAACCAGGAATCACAATTTTCCACTGCAGCAATATAAAATGCCGATTCAAGTGAATGACAGAGGTTTCACTTGTTTCAGTGCGTCATGATCGAGCTTATGGAAACACCCCTTGCAGGTAGGCAGGCAGTCAGAATGGGAAAAGATGAAAATATTTGATCAATAAAATAGAGGACAGCAGAAGCTTTGACTGGAGTAAGAGTTTGGTATTGTACCTCACTTTTCAAATTTACAAACTGCATTTACTTTCAAATATTTTAGATGTGCTTGTAATGAAGGTCTTCATTACTTGGCGGTACAACACTTAAAATGTGTTAAATGATAAAAGAAATGCATGATTGAAATGAAACAGATACAGATTGAAATGTTTTATTGATTATGTGTTTTATTCAGTTGCATCTCAGCTGGAACTGATGGCGTCCTGGTAAAATACAAACAAAAGGATAATATAAGTATTGTGATTGTTTGAAGGCTTTGTATGGGTGTGGCTTACCTCTCTCTTCCTCTGCAGGGTGTTCAGGCTAAAAGATTCCCCGGGGGCCTGAGCACCTTTTAAAGGTTCCAGGAGAGACCAAAGCAGATGAAAGAGGGGGGGCAGTAGAGCTAGGTACTTTATAATTTTAATGTTGGATTTATATTGATAAAAATGTGTTTTAGAGATGCTTAAAATTAATAGTATTCGGCAATATATATTATTCTGAGGATTTAGTTAGTTTGTCAAACTGTGTGCATGTATTTTGTTTTACCGTTTCTTGGTGGGTTTGTGAATTGGAACAGCCAGCGACTATAACAGGCTGCATGTTGGCCACAGTGGGTGTTTCTGCTCAGACCCTTGGCCACTGTAAGCAGGGTTGTTTGTCTGTTAAATGTTGGTGAATAAACACCCAGTGGGTTTGCACAGTTTCTCTGCCTCAAGTCTCCTACTTCCTCCAGCCGCTAAGGGCCATCCTAACAGTGCTTTATGGAAAAATACATAAACGGAAAAATTTGGAGTTACGTTCTCCAGAAAAGTCTACTAAACAGGTGAATTCTCGAATACTGACCCAAATGTCAGTATTTGCAGTAGGTGCAGCCAGACAACCTCCATCGAAGGGTGAGATTCCTTTTGATTTAAATGCATCTTAATTATTTTTTTCTTTTATCTATAAAATCCCTCAAAAGTCTTTTGGGGATGGAAAAAATGGCTAGGCTGCAATGGTAGGCCAAACAAGTTCATTTTTGCTTCAGTTATAATCTACGGAAGCACATTGCTATCATGCAGGAAAAAATTAATTTCGAGCGCTATCACATTATAATATACGTATAATATAATGTATTTTGTTAAAACGTGATAGTTATCTTGTATAAACGTGATAATTTATGTCCATGGCAGTATTGTACTAGACTGGTACACTGGCTAATAGGAATTGGTCAAGTTTTCCTTCATGTTCGGTCTAAAACATGGAGAGATACTGATGCTGCTTTGCACTGTGGTTGAAACCATTAACAGCCTGCGTTCTCTGAGCAGGATCCTAAACAGAATGAGATGCACAGAAGGGAACGTCAGTCCGGTCCTCCAGTGGTGATCCTGACTGACTGACTGGATCGAAGCTGAAGTTGGCTTCCGATTGCAGCTTCTGGTTCGGGAAATGGCTAAAGGGCGATTAGAACGGAGGCTCAGATGGATTTGCTTAACATTTTCTGTTCAAATTTCTATTGAACAATACAATAGCTGAATAATGGCAAAAGGCTGTTCATAACCAAGCAACCGAAATCAACAGAGAGCAAGATAGTGGCAAAAGACAAAACTAGATCCTGTTAAGCATTCTTCAAAATAAAATACTTCCTCTCTCCAAAATAAATCATTCTTTCCTTAATTGGTCAAATCAATATTATAAAAATGATATTGTCAAAATTCCCATATTTGTAGAATATTGGTCAAAGATTCTTTACATTTGTCAACAAACAAGGAGTAAAGAAGAGACACCTGTCCTCTTACAGTAATGTCTTCTAACCCTAACCAGGTTTACAAATCCAGTATTACACACGCACAGATAAATACACCCACACACACACACACACACACACACACACACAAACACACACATATATATAATAACATCACAAGTATTAACTGATAGGACAAAATTGGTTCACAATAAAGCACAATTCAAACAATGTTCAAACAATGAGATATACTTAAAGTAGAATACATTTACAGTAATATAACAACCAAATGACAATAGGGGGGTGTAAGAAGGGGGAGCAATACAGACTAATATATTTCAAACATTTATTTATTTTAGTGTGGATGATTGATAACTAATAAAAACTCCAAATTCAGTAGGTCAGAAAATTAGAATATTGTTAAGAGGTTCAATATTGAAGAGCTCTGGTGTCGCACACTAATCAGCTAATTAACTCAAAACACATGCAAAGGCTTTTAAATGGTCTCTCAGTCCAGTTCTGTAGGCTACACAGTCATGGGAATGACTACTGACTTGAAAGTTGTCCAAAAGATGACCTTTGACACCTTGCACAAGAGGGTAAGACACAAACATCAAGGAGCTGGCTGTGGACAGAGCTCTGTGTCCGAGCACATTCATAGAAAAGATGTGGTAGGAAAAAAAATGGACAACCAGTCGGGATAACTGCACCTCAGAGGGGACTGTGAAACAAACCCATTTAAAAATACGAGTAAGATTCACAAAGAGTGGACTGCAGCTGGAGTCAGAGCTTCAAGACTCGCCACACACAGATAAGACATGGGTTTCAGCTGTCACATTCCTTTTGTCAAGCCACTCTTGATCAAGAGACGGCATCAGAAGCACTTTGCCTGAACTAAAGACAGAAAGGACTCTGGACTGCTGCTGCAAGCAAAGTTATGTTCTCTGATGAAAGAAAGTTTTGCATTTCCTTTGGAAATAACACCTAAGCAGTGCCACAGACTGTGGCCTCCATGCTACATGCATTAGCTGCAGCAATCTGGGGAAAAGAAGCCCCAACTAAGTACTGAGTGCTGTACATGCCCATACTATTCAGTTGGCCAACATTTCTAAAAATCTTTTTTTTGTATTGGTATTAAGTAATACTCTAGTTTTCTGACATACTGAATTTGGGATTTTCATTAGTTGTGAGTTATAATGATCAACATTAAAATGATTTTAAAAAAATTAATTTGAAATGCATTAGTCTGTGTGTATCAAATGAATATAATATACAAGTTTCACTTTTTGAATGGATTTACTCATTAAAATAAACTTTTTCATGATATTCTAATTTTTTGACCAGCACCTGTATACTTAGACTGAGGTTTAGGATGAAGATATGCAGCAAGATAAAACTCTGGGGATGGAAAATGAATGAAAAGTAGAACAAGAACTAGGGGAAATAGGGAGGTAGGGCTGGCTGAGTAAGTGGGGTGGGAGAGAGAGTGAAGTGAAGTCAAGCTGCTGTCTGACCTAATGTACTCACAGTGTGATTGGCTGGGATTGCTGGCGTGCATACCTGATACTGGGCCCTGCTCTAATCGTTCTTTTCCTGTAGCTGAGCTTGGACAACGCTCCTTTCTCCTTTTATCTTGCTCCTGCTCCACTCCGCTCAGATCAGGTTGCTAAAAGAAGAACACCGCCCGCCAAATCCCTATCTCTTTAACCCCCTTGCAATTCCTCTTGCCTTTCTTCTTGCCGTCTCCCACTGCGCTCTGCCACCCCTCTCTCTCTCTCTCTCTCTCTCTCTGTGATGACGAGAGTCTGTTTGGTCTTCATTTGGTGCTTCCACACAGGACATTGTATTATTGTAACATACCTGCCTGTAAGCAGGGTTTTGCAGTCTCNATTTCAACAGCATTTTCAAGGCAGCAGGAGGACTTTCACTTTCAAGTTAAACCACCTTCAAATTTTTACACTAATATTGAATATTGATAAGTCAAAACACAAAGTATGTACACCTCAAAAACTTTGACAATGTGTGAATCTTAAGCAGCATTAAGAACAAGATTGTTACATATTTTTTGGAAATAAAAATTACTTTGGGTTATACTTGAGATGCAAATGATTTTTAAATGAAAATTGTGCTGTTTACATATTATTTTATTTGGCAGATATGTTTCAACATTTTTAAAAGTTTGTCACAAAGTATATGCATAGTAATTGATTTGTCAATATTTATTAGCCATTGCATGTAAATACTTTAAACAGCAATAACATATCATTTAAGTTTTCAATAGCCAAGAACTAAAATATTTGTGTATTATGAAATCCCTCTCTGAAATCATTTAAAGTCTACTGTAAAATTCATGTTTAGCCCTTTGAAGACGAGGTCTAAATGGCAATCCCGGCGCGCAGTCTCTCTTCTCAGTGCGTCAGCGCTCGCTATGAAGCCATGGAGCAATAGCTAGCAAAACTACTACTAACACTGCACACACCACGAACTCTAACAACACACTTATAGTCTAAAAGACCTAGTAAAATCCACAGCATGGCTGCACCCTAGTCTCTTGCCATATCCAAGCCTTGTTAATGCGTCACATGCTTGTATGGGCAGCGACTACGTAGGGTTAGTCAACGTGTGAATTTACTACATCAGGATCAAATAACTTATTATTCATCCATGAGAAATTATATTCATTACTCTTAAAAATTATTTTTCAAACTTTATTAATTTCTACAATATACGTTTTACACAACTACTACATATTTCCATCTTGGCCAAAGCCCTATCTGGCAACCCAACGGGGTTCAACAGGTTCCACTGTAATAGTGACACTTGCCATCTTCCTTCAATTAAATGAAGTCAAAAATATTCAAGGTGTTAAACGGATACTGAACCAATACAATTACCATTGAAATAAAAATTTATAAACAGGCAATATAAGTAACACGTTTTCCAAAAACTGTCATTGC
>NW_006801398.1:6925-10448 GCF_000485575.1 Poecilia formosa
ACACTGGCAGCTAGCCCCGAAAACAGTGGCTCTTGTGGCGCATAATGACACCTGCCACCGGAAGTGCCATTAGTAGGTGCGGTGTCACGAATTGAGCTCGGCCCTGCTGGAGGACTCAGCGCTCCATGAGGCGTCTACGTATATGATGTCTATGTATTTATGTCTATGGATAACAGGGCTGTGTAGCTACTTCTACTGGCTGGAACAGGCAGCCTGTTGATTAGTTTGAACACTGCTGCCACCTAGTGACCGGAGGCTTATTTATCAGTTAAGAATGAATAAAAACAATTATAAAGTCCTGCTTCTCGCGTCCCACTATTTGAGAAGTACTGCTTTATGCCTTTTTCTCGCTCTGGTGTGCAATGAAGCCACTTTGTGACAATTTCACTGTAGTCCTCGTCAGTAGGCTGTGGGTCAAACTGCAGAGCAGCAGAAAAATAAGAGTGAGGAAGGCGCAGAAACCATATGGTTAATATCACACATTTACCTGTCAAGCGGCAGCATAGGCACAAAACAATGCAGATATTTTTTAGTAAACACAGTTAAAATAAAAGTAACATCGCCAACTTACTGGAAAAGTGCTCAGAGTAGAATTCTATTCAGAAGCAGGTTGCAAAGAAACCGCAGCAAAGGGGGGTGTATAGTAGGGAGATACCATTAGTGTAAAAAGGGGCTGTGGATTGCGCCACAGCTTGTAGTTACTTGCAGATGGTTCTATGTCAACACATTATGTACAAAGAATCAGTAATATTTACAGACAAGTAAGAAAATGAACAAAAAGGAATCACAACCCACTGCCCTCAACATATTGTCCTTAATTTAAAATAAGGTAATAAAATTCTCCCACCCAGAGCTCAGAGAGGAGAGGAGGGTGTCCTGACATAAAAGAACGTACAGCATGTATATGATGCCCCTGCATTTTGCTTTTAAAATATTATATCTTCACTCTTTCCTGTGCCCTCACATTTTTGACTTTATTAGAGAGAGCTATCTGGAGAAAAATATAAATTATCGGTTAAGACCAAGAAGAAAACACGACTGGAACTTTAGGAGCCAAGAACATTTGAACTTGTGGTCATATAGATGTTGCAGTTTCACCATCAACTAAAGACAATAGTGGCCCTCTTACAAACGGCTTTACAGAAACGGCTCTATCTACACTCAAACTATGATACACTATGATACAAACTTAAAAAGTAAATTTTTTGCAGCGAGTTAAAATTAAACTGTTGCTTGTTGAGTCAATATCCCACATAGTAAATTTTCGTAAACTATTAAGAAAAACATTCTGTCCAAATGACAAATACACCACAAAACCATGAGGTTTGCTCATTCCTTACCTAAAAGCTTTGGCAACAAAGCTTTTAGGTAAGGATACAAAAGCCTTTTGGAGCGAGGTTAAAACTATCAGTAATAGTAAATCCTCTCTCCCTTGCACGGTCAATGGCGCTTCTGGGGCGAATATGATTGTAGATTTTTGGCAACACCACTATAGCAAGTTATTTACCCGTGTATAGAGTGAACCCCTCCAGGTTGACCAGGTTAGCACTGTAGAAACTATCAAAACACACGAGGTCTATCAAGCAATTAAAGAACTGTCTGTAAATAACTCTATAGGAACGGATCTTATTTCAAATGAACATCTCAAATTTTCAAGTTCGAGGGTAGCCCCTCTTCTTGCCTTGTGTTTCACTGGTTTTTTTATGCATGTTTTTATTCTTGATACCTTGATGAAAGTTCTTCTATTTCCTGTGATTAAAAACAAAGCTGGTAAAATTGGCAGCTCAGATAATTATAGACCTATTGCCCTAGCAAGTACACTGTCTAAAGTCTTGAACTAATTCTTTTGCCATAATTTGCAAAGGTAGCAATGTCTACAGACAATCAATTTGGGTTCAAGTCCAAACATGGTACTGATCTGTGTATATATGGCCTAAAAGAATTAGTGAATAATTATAATAGCAAAAATTCTACGGTTTTTCTGTGTTTTTTAGATGCCACTAAGGTTTTTGATCACGTAAATCATAGAGAACTATTTTTAAAATTGTGCCAAGCTGGTGTGGCCAAATATATAGTAAGATGTTTGTCCTGTTGGTATGCTAATCAAACTATGTTGGTCAAATGGGACAACTGTGTGTCTGCATCCTTCCATGTTAGCAATGGAGTCAGACAAGGAAGCATTTTATCCCCTATATTGTTTAATTTTTATATGAATGAGCTCTCTAAGTAGTTAAACGTGTTGAACTGGCTGCATGGTTGGAGATACAATTATAAATCATCTTATGTATGCTGATGATCTAGTGGCTTTTAGTCCAAGTCCAGCTGGTCTTCAGAAGCTGTTCAGCATATGGTGAACTACAGGATGTCAAATTCACTCCATCAAAAAGTATCATTTTGATTGTCGCACTAAAGAGGACAAAAATAGGGTATTTCCAAATTTCAGGCTGTCTGGGATTTTATTGAATGTCTCAAATGAAGTGAAATATCTTGGTCATGTGTTGACAGACCGTCAACACATGACGGTGTTGACGGTCATGTGTTGACGGTGAGGATATTTACCGTCAGGTTCGAATGTTATATGCTCAGACAAAAATCCTTGTCCCTAAGTTTGGATTTTGTTCTGATGAAGTGAAACTGAACTTGTTTAGATCATATTGTGCATCACTGTATACTGCACTTATTTGATGTGAATTGGATGACACACCAAAAATGCAATATCTAGTTACACTGCTTACACTAATGGTGGTCTAAAAACGAAACCAGTAAAAACTTAACTGGAGTAACATGTTTGATCTTCTCACCCTCGTCTCGATAAGTACAAAGAACAGTCCGCTGGTTTCGTATCCAGACTGTGATAACACGCATCTGACCACTTGGTGTTCAGACAGTTTCAACTTTACACACAGAGAACATTGCGGAGATCACTAATCATAATAAGAACAATATCTGTCAGAGTATCATCTCTGATCTGAACCCTTTAATGGGCCAGAGGCTTTGGAGCGACCAGAGCAGCTGTTTGGCTTCTGCTGGATTTTTCTCCTGCCAATGGGAGTGAGTGTGGGATCAGGAAACGATCAGAGTTCTGCCATCTTCTAATCACTTCATTTGGTGAAATCTTACCTGATTTCAAAAACGTTCTCGTTGCAGAGAAAAAGCTAAATGTTTCATTTGATGACTACAGAATGGAAATAAGATTTTCTTTGACAGACAACGAAAAAAATCTAGCGCGACCTTTGTGTAACACAGATGAGAAGGGTATTTTATATATTAGATGAATGGGCCAATAGGTTCGACTATCGGAGCATAGTGGGGTGTTTAAATGACACACAAAGGCAGTTAAATTAATTTAAAAAAAACAACTGGCTTTAGTGACATAAACCATCAAATTAACAAACAGTTATACAAGACACACAATTATGAAAATAAAATTACACCCAATAAAATACAAAAAAAAAAATAAATAATACAAATACTTGGCCAAGTGCTAGTTCTCAGTTTTGAATATTTTGGGTGCACCCTGGTA
>NW_006801399.1:0-5623 GCF_000485575.1 Poecilia formosa
ATGATTCTTTCTTTGAATATGTATCAGTTGTTTTCACAATCATTTCAAAGTTTTGCTACTGATTATTGAGGACGATTAAAAGATAGTTTCTTTATTTGTAAAACTGATACCAAAGTATAACTTAACAATATATTCAACATTCCCCATTTTACTTCTTTATTACTTGTGGATATGGAATTATCATAAAATTACTCATTCATTCTCCTAATATATGACCTTCAGGTAATATTACTTTATTTCAGGAAAGTTACTTTATTTTGGTAACGTTATGACTTTATTTTCATATTATTACAACTTTATTTTAGGGGAAGCTAAGTGTGCTGTGTTTTCAAAGCTCCAATATTAGTGCATTAGCAGATTAGTGGAAATGTGCCCACCACCGTCGAGGTCATTAAGGAGTTTTGTGAACTGATCACCAATGGTACTCCAGAGTTGGTATGATCCACTTCAGAGGATTCTGAAACTATAATACAAGAATTTATTGTTTGAAAATAATAAATGAATTCTAAAATGGTTATTATTTTTCAAATAACTGTTTAACTCTTCATTCTACTCTACAAGACAAAATTGTTTTTACTTGTTTTGGCAGGGAGCTTTCCTCCTTTTGACCATGACGTTTGCCTTTCTCTTTCCTTTTTACAGACGTGAAGATGAAGCTCCAGTGATGACAGCGTCTCAGGTGTTTGAAGAGTTTATTTGTCAGAGGTTAATGCAGGGATATCAGATAATAGTCCAAACAAACAACAGAAAACCTCCTCCTGCAGTGGCCACACCCCTTGGCAGCAGTCCTCTGTACACTAGAGGTAACTAAATCTGATCCAGAGAACTGACCAGTTACAGCTATGAGGAAAAAACAACACAAATTTAGACTTCAGTAAATGAATACTTTTTTAAGCATAGTGTTAAAACAACAGTTTTCATTTTTGTCCTCAACATTATCTTTGTCATGGTCAGTGCTAGGCATGGGTGATGCAACCTATGAAGGGACAGGAAAACATAAAAAAACAAAAAAAAACCAGCATTTTGGCATTGTTGTTGCCCAAGGTCTGGTGTCTTTGCGTCGAGCGGAGGAAGAAGAGACGGTTTACTGGCTCAGCATGGGCCGCACCTTCCATAAGGTCTGCCTCAGAGACAAGATCATCACTGTCACTCGCTACCTGCCAAAGTGAGTGCTTCTGACATCATCCTACTCAAATTCACTGAAAAGTTATCTCAACTCTTGAAACCTCTAAAAGGCGTGTTATTACTGAAAAAACTACAGCTGATTATCTGATAGTTACCCTGGCTAAAACTAAAAAAGACTAGCAGGTTATGACATTTTGGTTTGATTTTATTATAGGTTTTTCTTTATTAACATGACAGATATTTTTAAAGTAGTGTTTATTAAAAAAATTGAAAAGAAATCACGTTCTGGGGGGAAAACAGTTTTATAATCTTTGGTTTCCAATTTAAAGCAAGGAAGTGAGGATTTGGTGTGTGTCTGTAGGTATCCGTATGAATCAGCTCAGATCCAGTACAGCTACAGCCTGTGTCCTCCACACTTGGATGCTCAGTTTGTGTCCTGTTGGGTGGAGTTTGGACATGAGCGGCTGGAGGAATACAAGTGGAACTACCTGGACCAGTACATCTGCTCAGCTGGCTCTGAGGATTTCAGGTGCACACAAATGAATGTTGTCACAGAGCACATGCAGCACCTAGCAACAGCACTAATGTACCAGGAAGTGTCACATTTTGGCAATTTAGGACAACAAACTTTAATGTATCTGGTGGGACTGTATGTGAAAGACCAACAAAAAATTGTGCATATTTATGAAGATGAAGGAAATTAAGCATTATTTTTTTCTCTTCATTTTTTCATTTTACGAAAAAATAGGAGTGTCCATTGAGTGTTGAATATTTAGACCTTCACACACACACACACACACACACACACACACACACACACACACACACACACACACACACACACATCCTTATATACATATATGTATAAGGATCTTTTCTTTTTTCTCTCTCTCTGAGATATGATCGCTGCAGGGATTCCAGATCTTAATCTGATTGAACATTTGATTTGGGTTTGGAAATGAAGGCTTTTTGAAGTCCCTTTTCCAGTATCACCTGCTCAAATTCAATTCAGTGTATGTATATTGCGCCAATTCATAACAAATGTCACCTTGATTCAAGTCATTTCAGTTCAATCACACTTACATTTCAATTGATCTTAGTTACCAAACAAAGCTCTGTTATCAAGCTGTTTGAGTAGTAACAGATAGCATTCGTCGCTCACTGATTGGCTGTGATGGTGGAGGTGCTGCTTGTGTCTCTACAGTAACCCTGTCGATGGCTGCTCATGGGTACCAGCCAACACCAAAGCAATGAGAGGCTTAAAAAGCTGAAAAGCCGACCATCAAAGACCGCAGTGGTCAGAGTGGTTTGAACTAAGCAGGCAGTTGGAATCTCAGTGATGATTATTATATTCCTTCACTAAAAGCTTTGCATCAATGGTAATGGTTAGCTATACTATTCATACCTCTGGCAGATTTAAGTTTACAGTAACCTTTATGTTATCTGAACATGTTTTTTCTAGGTGCACCAATAAGTTGGCCCTGATTTCTTTTATTTTGGGTGATCGGTGATTGGTTGATACTAACACAATTTTATCTACCAATCTTATCTGCCTCCATAGATGTGGGAACATCAGTCACTGTCCTCTTTTGCTCTGCAGTGAGAGAGGACTAACTGACTGGCTCACCCACCAGGTCAGGTCTGCACAGGGCGGCTAATAAGTCACTTCACTGTTGCCAACTGAACGACTTTGTTGCTATATTTCAGACAAAAAAATTGATAAGTCAGGCTTTTAAAAGTTCTGTGATTGACCAGAAAACTGCAATCGGTGCAACCCTATTTCCTTCCATACTTGAATGTGATGGAGTTTTGTTGAGGCTAAAGATTAAAGTGATGACAAACTCAAAGACATGGAGCTCATCACCAAAGATAAAAGTAAAATAATAAAGGTTTTGAGTGCAATAAGCACTTTTATATTGATTGTTGACAAAGGTATGATTAATTTGCAACTTGCTATTTTGTATAAAATGTAGATAAATCTGAAATTATTTATTTCCAGATAAATACTTTCTCATACATTATATTGTTCTCATTGAAGAGATGACTATCTCATTCCATCAGGAACAGACTCCTTATCTGAACAAAAATCATTTTTTAAATCTAAATCTGCGCCTGTACCCTGCCTCTATTTTAGCTGCACAAATTCCTTAAGTTATTCTGGTAAGTAAAATAATTCATCCTTAGTTTTCTTTCATTTTTTTAGCAGAAGAAAACCACTGCAAATGTGTGGTTGAAGCTATGTTGAAAGGTTTGTCTCTGCCCAACAGCCTGATCGACTCACTGAAGTTCTGGCGGACCCGCTTTCTGCTGCTGCCGGCCGGAGGGGCTCGGCGGGTGGCAGACGGGGAGGGCCACTGGGACGTGTATGGAGAGGGGGCGGGTACTGGGATGGGTGGCTGTGGGGACTGGGTCCTATTGGACGGCTTCATTCGCTTTGTGGAGGGCCTCAACCGCATACGGCGACGGCATCGCTCTGACAGGATCATCAGGGTGAGGCTCGTCTCATGACTTTCTGTAGGCACTTTCTGATGCTGTTTAGGGCTCAAATGATTAATCGTAATTAAATGATTACTGCAATAATTGTCAACTAATTTAGTAATCGACGAATTGTTAACTGGAGCATGCAGACTCAAAAAAGGCCATTTGTTAAAAGAACAACATAACCAGAGCAGTAATGAAGCCAAAACTGTACAAAAATATACATTTTGCTTTTTTTGAAAAGAAAAAAAAAAAACATTTCTCTGCAAATATGTTCTACCCATATTTATGCTTGTCAAGTGGCATAATTTTAGCTTCACCTGATTCAAAGACTTTAAAAATAAAATCTCCTATTAAGCACCCTTTGCTATCCAATTATCCTTTGCTAATGCAAATAATAATCACCAGATTAGCCATACACTGAAGTAAATCTGAAAGAATTGCAGCAGAAAGGACTGAGCACTTCACATGCTGCTGTTGGAAGAATCTTTAGCTGCAGATGCATCCTTTGCTATGAATGAAATGCTCTTGTTACATTTCAGACAGTAAAATGCATATTTTCTGATTTATAAAAGGAATTGAATTATAGCCTGACCCACCAAAAAAATAGTCAGAAAATTCTAATTTTTTAGAACTAGGATCTTCATGATGTTTGTTTATTACTGTGTTTTGTTTTTAATGATGTAAAGCACTTTGAAATGCCTTGCTGCTGAAATGTGCTATACAAATAAAATTTGATTTGATTGATTGATTGATGAAGCCTTGAAGCAAAATCTAATAATGTTTAATTTGCCATGTCATTTATTTTATGAGATATTTTTGTATCATATTTGATACAGCAGGCTTTTCTTACAACTTTTGGCTCACAACAATGTAAGTTTTAGATGCAAAAACAAATATTGCCTATAATATTTAGAAAGTATGGAACACTTTAGGAAGTTTTTCTCTTAGTTTTTTTTCCACCAACAATTTTTTTACAGCCATTTATTTCACTTCGTGGTAGGCACTAAAAGAGTTTCTGTCCTTGTTCAGGCAAAGATGTACGTTCAACGTTTTACAGTAGAAATGTGAAAAGTGATTGAGTCTCTGTTGGGCTTCCCATGTTGGAAAATGATCAATGCCATTCTTTCTCACATCAAGAGGCACACTGCAGCTTGGTCTTCTACAGGGTGCCATAATAATGTCATTAAGTGTTATTACACTAATAAAACAGTAACAAAACAGTAATTAATATTTCCCCTACCTGAAATAAAGCAAAACAAGTAGGACCAACAATAAACATTTCACTAAGCTTTATTACACTGTCAAATGATTTAATAACAGTCATTAATAATTCCTTTTACATCAAGTGGATCAAGTAGGACCAGTTACGAAGGTGTCATTAAGTGTCATTGATATTATCTCTTACCTCAAGTAAAACAAGTAGCAACAATTATAAAGATGTCATTCAGTGTTATTACAGTGTCAAATGCTATGCTAACAGAGTCACTGATATTAAATCTTACCTCAAGTGAATTAAAACACACTGAACTACTTATATCTACCATCATAGCTGTAGAACTTTGTACATTGGAATAAAACAAAA
The DNA here is from genome assembly GCF_000485575.1 of Poecilia formosa. Lineage (NCBI taxonomy): Eukaryota > Metazoa > Chordata > Actinopteri > Cyprinodontiformes > Poeciliidae > Poecilia > Poecilia formosa. Next base: position 5,189 of record NW_006801399.1, read on the forward strand.
GATTACTTATTCTTCAAACAGAGGAACAAACATAACTAACAAACAAGCACTGATTGAAAAACTAAATTAGAATTATTTATTCTTTAATTTCAGAAAATAAGTTCTTTCAACAGTCAACTGTGTCCTTCATTATAGTCTTCCTGTAATGCTCTGAAAACAGGGACATCTTCTTCTTGTCTTCATTTTCTGGCAGCAGCTCTTTGAAGGTGTCCAGAAAAGCTCAGAAATTATAGCTGTTCTTGCAATAGTTGAAGTCAATGATAATCATGGTGAAAGCCTTTTCATGAATTCAAACTTGGTGAATCTCTTTTGGACATTTTCATAGTGGGTGATGATTCAATTTATTGTGGTCACCTAAAAAAAAAGAACATAAACAAAAACCAAAAACAATGTGATCTTAATTCAGCATTGAATTAAATACCATTCCAAAAATGT
>NW_006801399.1:6725-8152 GCF_000485575.1 Poecilia formosa
GTTTCGGGCTGATCGCTGGTTTTCAGTTGTAATAACTGAAGCTGTGCATTGGTTCTAGTTCGCTCCTCTTTAGGTCCAAAGATGATAACTTCAGTCTTGTTTCTGTTCAGCTGGAGAAAGTTTTGGCACATCCACACATTTATCTGTTCTAAGCATCTGTTCAGTGATTGGATGGGTTCAGAGTCACCTGGTGACATCGTGATGTAGAGCTGTGTATCATCTGTGTAGTTGTGGTTGTGTAGCTAATCTTATTTCCTGTTATAACCTGAGACAGTGGGAGCATATAAACATTGAAAAGAAGGGGTCCTAGGATTGAACCTTGGGATACCCCACATGTGACCTTTGACCTCTCTGATGAGAAGTTTCCGATTGAAACAAAGAAATCCCTGTTCTTTATGTAAGATTCAAACCAGCTGAGCACTGGACCGGAGAGTCCGACCCAACTCTCCAGTCGATTCAGTAAAATGGGTTAGGGTTAGGTCAACAGTGTCGAAAGCTGCACTGAGGTCCAACAGAACCAGCATTGTGGTTCTCCCACAGTCTGTATTTATGTGGATGTCATTGAACACTTTTACGAGGGCCGTCTCCGTGCTGTGGTGAGATCAGAGACCAGACTGGAAGGAGTCAAAGCGGTTGGTTATTGTTAGGAAGCTATTTAATTGTTTAAACAGCTTTTTCAATAACTTTGCTGATGAATGGGAGGTCAGAGGTCAGCCTGTAATTCTGCAGCAGTGATTTGTCTAGATTGTTCTTTTTTATCAGTGGTTTGATAATTGCTGTTTTCAAAGCCTGGAGGAAAACACCTGATGAGAGCGATGAATTTACTATTTGGATCAGATCATTAGCAACGACGTGCAAAACTTTCTTAAAGAAATGTGTGGGTAGGACATCCAGACAGCAGGAACTGGAGCTTAATTGACTTATAATTTCTTCTAGGGTTTTATAGTTAAGTAGTTGAAACTGGGTCCTTTTTCCTATACTTGTTTTGTTTGGGCACATCATTAATAATGGCTTTAGAGTGGATGCGCAGATTAATCCTCTAATTTTTAAAAATTTTCTCTGAAAAGAAGCTGGGAAACTTGTTGCAGGCGGCATTAAGGTTGAAGTTCAGGTGGTAAAGTCATAGGAGGGTTTGTGAGCCTGTCAACTGTTGCAAATAAAGCTCGAGCATTGTTAATGGTTATTGGACATCTGCAAAGAAAGTCTCTCTTGCATGTTTTAGTGTTGAGTGATAGTTACGTAGTCTTTCTTTATAGATGTCATAATAAACGTGCAGTTGAGTTTTACGCCATTTCCGTTCGGCCCTACGGCAGAGTTGTCTAGCAGATTGAACTGTTTGTGCGTTTCTCCATGGAGATTTCTTCCTACCAGACACAACTTGCACTTTAATGGGGGCAATGTAATCAATGATATCTGCAAGGTTGCAC
>NW_006801399.1:8636-10298 GCF_000485575.1 Poecilia formosa
AGTTCGTTTGTGGCCTTTTACCTCAATTCCAAGATACTCAAAAGACGTGAAATTACCCAAAGAGATTTTACTTAGCCACATTTGTCTCCCCCACTCCTCAACATGTGTTCTTAGGCTAAAATTGTTCTTCCTGTGGCTAAAGTTGGCAAGGCAAAGAACACAAGCACCATGTAACATCAGCCAAGTTGCTAAATAATGCACATTAAAGATAACTTTGACTAACATATTAGCTTTTAATTTGCTAGATTAAAATTGGAGGTAAAAATCTATTTACCTGCCTTTAAAATATGTTTAAGATTAAGGGCTAACCTGTAACTTTGGCTAGCATTAAATTAAAGCTAGGTACCATTAGCTTGAATTGCTCATAGGTAACATTACAAAGAAAGAGAACATAATCAATGTTATTTTCTCAAAGAAAATGTAAAGTTAATAAGACACATACCTCATATGTATTAGGTGACAAACTTCGGCTTCTTTTTTAAACAGGAGGTCTAGCCGTTATAACCATAGACATAATATAAGGATAGACCCTCATGGACCGCTCTCATCTATTGTTGCTGACGAGATTTAGGGCGGCCATCTTGGAGCGGTACACCACTCCACTAAGCGTTATTTGTTTAGCACAATGACGTATCAGCGCATTTAATTGATCATAACACACTTTTTTGTTACTGGAAACCATATTCAAACATCTATCAAAGCTACATTTATAAACAATTGTATTTTTAAGTATGTTTTTAATACATAGTTCATCATATTTAAATATGCTTAGTAACTATAACAATAGAACAGGAATGGAATATTCTGATATTGATGTATGATGAGCATATTACAAAGAACACAGCGTTCATAATTTATTTAATAAATTATTTAGTAATATCAATACATATTTATATAAATACACACACACAAATAAATAATTAATAATGACAGATTAATAATAATTAATACTGAATAATATATATTGGATACATGTCTATATATATGCGTATACATACAGACAGACAGATAGATAGATGTATATGTTTTCCAGCCGAGGATTTCCAGCTTCAGAGAGATTCAGCAGCTGAGATTGAGTCCAAAATCCGATGTGAGATTCATCCGTGCTGCAGTGAATCCGTCTCTCTCTGAAGATATTTCCCTCTTCTTCCTCACATCGTGTCTTTAGAAAACCTTCAAAACAAAAACGGAAGATTTGGGATGTGTCTTTTGACAGAGTGAAAGAATTACATATAAATAATAGTCTTTACCACCTGTGTAAACTTTGCTGGTGAATGTTATAACAAGTAATATAAGTTTTATAATATATGTTACACTGTCACATTTCTAATGTAGGCTCTTGTGTCAGATAATCTAAGCCAGTGGTTCTTAACCTGGGTTCGATCGAACCCCAGGGGTTCGGTGAGTCGGTCTCAGGGGTTCGGCGGAGCCTCTGCCGCGGAGTTAAAGACACACTGTGTAAAGTCGTGATGACCCCCCGTTTTGCCATCACTTGCTCCAGAGGATCACGTTACATTGCTGAGCCAATCAGTGGTGCGGGAAGGAGTTCCACTCTCAGCATGGATTTGAACTTGTGTCTTGAATGGGCTCTTTGCACCTCAGCTTCCGCGTTCGGGGTAAAGCGGCTCGATTGTTTCCGATCCAATACAAATATCATTTACA
>NW_006801399.1:11254-12027 GCF_000485575.1 Poecilia formosa
TTTCCTGCATTCTTTGGGAGCTTGTTGGGTCCAATCATAAAATTGGACCCTGACACCTCCCGGAACCGGATTTGGGTTTGTTGCCTCAGGGCAACATTGCGCTACAAGGGATCTAAAACGCCAAGTTTTCTACAGTGATTATGAGAAATGAAATACAAATCAAACAAAAACTATATTCATAAAAAACTTTTTTTTGACAAAAATAAATCAGACATGGTTCCAACTCACCACATATAAAATAAACGACTAACTTTCACTAATGAATGGTACATTTGCCGCAAATTACTAAAACGAGCATTTGTGTGTTTGTACATGTGTATGTTAGAATCACTAAGGATGTTGAAATCAGTCTTTTTCCCTATTATATGTTAAACATCAGGAAGGAATTTCTTGCTGATGTGAAAAAAAGTGTGTATCACATTCTTGGCACTTGATTATTGGCGTACCTGGGAATCACCATCTGTTTATCTGATTATCTATGGATTGTAGCGACCAGATTCACATCAGTGACAGGACTTAGGGCTGCAGGTTCTTTTTTTTAAGAGTTTGTAGTTCTGATTTTTTTGGTAGAATTTGAGCCAAGCAAAGGACAACATTTCCACCAGCTCCCACATCTGGAAGATTTGGTGGTGGTACGGCTCGCCCTGTGTAGATTTTCAAGTTGTAAGGAACACCATCTGCTCCAGCCACATGAAGTACCCTGCAGACCCGTATATTTGGGTTTAGCAGGTATTGCTTCAGTCTTTGCCTGCCTTGGAATGGGGCCATTTGTT
>NW_006801400.1:0-9421 GCF_000485575.1 Poecilia formosa
GGAAAGCTCATGGATTCCAAATTCGGGGTCTTAAAAAAGCTGACGGGTGAATTTGATTGTGCCGGCGCCAAGCAGTATGTACTTTCAGAGAAACAAAGTATCTCTTCTGATATGTCAGGAGGCTGAAGGCATGATTCTATAGCAAATCCTCCATTTGGCAAATCACCTTCATCTCCATCATTCATCTGTTGCTGAAGTTGTTGACAATCACTGTCCTGATCATTTTCAACCTCATTTTCTGACTCACATAAAGCATTTTTCTCATACTCGTCAATTTCCATCAGATCTGCTTCATCATAGTCATCGTCATCCATACTTACATCACTATTGCCATCATCATCGTCGTCATCATCATCAGGAAGTGTAGGGTCACAAAGCTCAGCTTCATGTCTAATATTTATGTCCCGATACTCTGGATGAATCTGCTTCAGTTTTAGTAATGCAGAGATTAGTTTGGACCAGGTTACTGTCTGAAAAAGTTGATGACCTCTGTAAGACAAACGTCGCTTCAATTTTACTCTCATCACCTGGGATTCACTCCTAAGCCTGGGTAATGCATTGACTGTCTCTTGGAGCTCTGATGGTACGCACACAAAATTGCCCCTTATTAATCTTTGTCTGCCTTTTGGAAGCGGAATGATCTTTGCAAACGGTATGCACTTAGCAATCAGGTGTCTTTCCAGAATATTCAAATCTGACAGCTCACTGGGAATTTCTGCCAAGTCAAGTTTGTTAGCTGCTGCTAGCGGTGGCATGCATCCTTTCTTTAGATGTCTGTGGCAGGTGTGACAAATCCACTCTTGACTTCTCTCATGAGGAACTGTACACTGTCCATCCATGCAGCCTTCATCACAAACATGAACATACTTGCCTGTCAGACACTGTTCAACCACATCTGGTTTCTTTACATAATTCAACCTTTTACAGAGTTCTACTTGGTTGGGAAACGAGGACTTGTGACACACAGTGCACACATAAGTGGGGCCAGCCTTTATATTTAATCTGAAAACTGAAATGGCTTCATTAATCAGTCTGTTCTCTGGCGTATCAGTTTCAAGGTTCTCCGTTTCTCTCTGAGGGAATCTTTTCATCTGTCTGTATTTTCTTTTTACATTCAGTGCACATCTGTTCTTTTGCAGGATCCTGAATGAATTGTCTTTATTGTATTTGTCTCTCATCAGGGTTTTCATAAGTTCTTTGTGTCTTAGCCTGAATTCTCTGTTTTTTGCATAAAGCTCAGTCACATAAGATCTCTGTCTCTGTCTAAATGTTGGATTATTTCTGTATAAATGTCTGATGTAGTCTTTTTGCTTTTGCTGAAATCTCAGATTATTCTTATAAGAACGTCTGACATAGTTTTTTTGTTTTTGTTTAAATATTTCATTCTCCTTGTATAACGTCCTTATACGGGCTCTCCATTTCTCGCGAAACTCTGAACTCTGCCTATAAAGATTTTTTATGTACAGGTTTTGCTTCTGTTTTCTATCAGAGTTGTTTTGAAAATTCCTGCGAGAGTAAAATCTTTTCTTTTCTCTGAAAGATTCCCTTAACGCATAGTTTTCTCTTTCCTTCCTCTTCTGATTCTCTTTTCTTTGTCTCAGTTTCTCTGTCTTAAGTAGTCTCATCTTCATCTTTTGTCTATGCGCTTTAGGGTACTTTGACAGTTTCAAAGACATTTCCAAAAGTGCACTTGTTGCATTTCTTGTTCCACTGGTAATGGGGAGTGCTGTATTTTCTTGTGTCACAGACAACATAAAACTTATTGCATTAGATGCACCTTTAATTACATCATCAGAAGAACTACTTGCAACAGGAGACATGACTTCAACATTGATGTTTGACTCAAGACCAGGAATGTTTTGTGTAAGGGAAACAGATTCAACCTCCTGTTGAACAGCACTTGATGTCTCAGATTCATGTAACAGAGGAGACGTGCCAACTGTGTCTGAAGCATCTCTCTGGTAAAATGACAGGGGCTGGAGTTCAAATACACAAGATGATGGTACGTTAAGCATTGTGTAAACTGACTTTAATCTCTGAATCATGTCAGTAAGATGGGCAAATTTCAGCATCACTGCTGTGCCAAAGTTTAAAAGACTGAATGTCATTGGCATTCCATTTTTGTTCCTTGTGTGGGGGTCAAAGTATCCATATTCACCAGATCTGCTTCTGAAAACAGCAATGCATAAGCCTGACATGATCAGCAGCGCATATTGTAAATCTGATGACAAGTGGCTCAATGCTTCTTCCAGGCTTGGATAAGTCTGTCCACCTCCAAATGTTCCACACACAGGTAATGGAGTCATGTCCACCTGATATGATGACCTGCGAGCACTTACCTCATTTGGTAGTTCATCAGTTGCCAAATGGATGCTACAAGGAAATCTTTCTCTAGCCTGTCTGTACACAGCATCGCCTTTATCCAGAACGAGGTCAAGATCTGGTCTGGTAATCGTTTCATTCTCGTGGAAAAAAGCCAGAAACATCAAACTGTTGGCCATACACTGACTGTTCCTGTATTTTCCATATTTCAACGAATCCTGACTCCGTGAGGCACACACATGTGTCACTGATGGATGAAGTTCTACATTAACTCGAGACTGCTGAGCTGAACCACATCCCCTTTTCACCATGTCAGCATAAGACACCTGTGATGCACTTTGCTTTGTATCTCCTGCATCATGCTGGAAAGCTGTTTTGGCAGTGTTTCCATGAGATAGTGCTACCACAGAGGATAAACTGTTTCCACTTCTATTGTTTACCTGCTGTCGTTTAAAAGACTCCCCAACACACATACCATTTCTAGCAAGCTGTCTCTGTGCAACATCAGTGTATGGTATATTCTGAAACTGCTGCTTGTTGTTCTCAGAGTCAGTACCTGTCACTTGATCGCTCTGAGACCGTTTCTCCTTCTGCCATCTGAGCTTCTGAGCCTGAGAACGCTGACCCTTTCTAGGCATTGTTGATTAGACTTCTGGACAGGTCAGGCAGGAAACAGCAACTCCAATGGTCCTTGTTGATCTTTTTATCTCAAGATAAGCAGATACAACACAAAACTACACCAATGTACATACAATGAATGTATTAGTGTTGAATAGCTAGTCAGTACAAACCTGTGCACAAACCTGAAGTTCAGTCCAAAGTCAGTAGCAGCAGGCAGGAACACGAATTAGGCAGCTCAGATAAGAAATGAGCTTTACTTCAGTCCAATTGGAATTTTGTTCAATAAAAATTTAGCTCAGTTGATTGTGTACTGAGTTCTTAAATGTATACAGATCAAGTATTTAGTTGATCGGTTTCAGAAATTATTTAAAATAGAAAATTATAATCCAATTCTGAAATAGAAGTTTTTTTAAACTTCAGGTCCAAATCAGATTACTCAAAAAGACGTCTCAGAAATATCAAACTTTAACGTTTTTTTTTCTTTTTACTGTTTTCAGCTTTATGCCAATTGTGGTCTATAAATATATTTCGTCAGACAAGACCAGAGCTTTACTTAAGTCCAATTAGAATTGGAGCAATGTAGTTCAGCAGAAAGCAAACTTTGTTTTCAATTTTAAAATTTATACAGATCAAGTTTTTAGTTGACCCGTTTAATTATTTATTTTCAGCCAATTTTTAAATGGAAGCTTTTCAAACTTATTAGATTACTCAACAATGACGTCTTAGGATTGTCAAGCTTCCCAGTTATTTACGGTGGAGAGGGGTAGACAGGAAAGACAGAGCAGTGAGAGGGGAGATTCTCTCAGATTCTCAATGATAGTCAGACGAGTTACGGATAAAACTCGATAGAAGTATGGTTTCTCAAATATATAGCCACAAAATTCATGCCACAAAATTCATGCCAAAAAATCGAGAGTAGAACTGTTCAGAGGTCACAGGACGTAAGATGCGAGGGGAAAAACAGATCTAGTTACTGGTAAACTAGATTAAGAGAGACAGGCAAACATCAATTTGGCAGTAAACTGATGGTTGAAGAAAAAAAGGGAACTCTGTCACTGATAAACCAGGTTCCTGAATTCGGAAAAACCAGGCCACCTATTGGGATGCTGGTTTTTGAAAAGATTCGTAGGAGAGTTTAGGGATGGGATAGTAAAATGCACAGAAAATGGTTTTCCAGATATGTTGGGAAGGAAGAGGAAAGAGGAAAACACAGTTGGAAAATTAAAATGCTTCCGACAGTGGTTAGACAAAAAAGGTCCGGGAACACCTGCAAGACAAAGAACAGCCAATAGACATCAAAATGAAACATTCTCAACAGAGCAGCTTCTGGGTCAGATTCCATCTGAAAAGGTTCAAACTGTGAAGAGATGCATAGCTACTACTAGTGAAATAAGCTCTGTGGTGTGAACAGGGTTGTTGCTGTGTTTTCATGACCTTTATTGAAAAAGTTCATGAATGTAGATTATGATATTCTTACTGATTCAATATGAAATAAGATGTATCCCAGCATACCAACAGATAAATAAAAGAGCCAGCTGCTTTAGAAGAATGTAATGTTGATTTGGACCTTCTTCATCACTGATCTTAAAGTGAGTGACAGAAAACCTCATCATTAGTCCAGAAAACAAGTCAGAGGGTTGTTGCTGTACTGAGTCACGTTTCTTACAGGGTTTTGGGCAACTGGGTCCTCATGTGAGCACAGTCAACATATCCTGTTTGGACCCAATTTGAAGCCAATGTTTGTAGATATGATTTTATTCAAATTGTGTGTGAGTCAGGTTGGATCAGCTGTGATGGCTCGGCTGATCCAGGTTGGAACATCCGCTCACCAGGAAGGCAGGTGTTTGGGTCCACTTCTCTCTGTGAGGGAGAGTAGAAACAGTTTGTTAGTAGCTGACCAGAAAACCTTCAGGAGTCCAGAACACACTTATCTGCTAAGGTTCTTTGTTGTCTGTACACAAGCTGCTTTGATCTAACATTTCTGGATTTGTCAGCTAACTTTTTTTAATCAAAGAAAGTCGCACATTGCTAGTACTCACCTCACTGAGCAGAATTTGGAGGAAATGTCTTGGTAGTCAAAAAGGAGGGGAAAAAAACAGTTGAATTTCATTAACAGAGGCACATACACAAAATTGACAAACGTAAAAAAAGCAGTCCTATGTTTGCATCATTCTGCTTCTGCTGTGAGCGTTTGTCCCTAATTGGGCTGGTAAGAACTTTGCAATGTACTTACCAGCAGCCAAGGAACGCTGGGGAGCAGTTTTCTTTCAGTCTGTGAAAAGACACTGTGTATTATCTCACAATTACTGACTTGATCAGAAAAATACACAACATGTTGGAAAGCACAGTTCATTATTAGCTATTTATCTTGGAATATTTACATAAATGAATAAACTCACTACATAAATCGGGATTACAAACAGATTAATATTCTTTAATGAAATCTATTTTTCTAGCAGTACAGTACAGAAAGATGTGCACCCATCTTCACTGCAGAAACAGCTGTCTTTATACTCTTATTACCATACCATACCAACTTCATTTATAAAGCACTTTAAAACAACCACAGTGGATACAAAGTGCTGTACAATTAAAACACAACATAATAAAAAAGTAATTAAAAACAGTTTAAAAACAAAAACATAAACATTGGCTACGATTAACTCCCAGGATTACTGCTGAGTTTTCAAATTGAATAGAAACTGATTGAGAAGACAAACAGTAGCATGCATGGTTATAAATTATACTAATTGGATACACATTCCTCATTCTGAATAGAATGGTTCAGTCAAGCACCCATCAATATTAGCATGCTAAGGACAGTACCCATCAGAAATAGGATGGTTAGCTGTTTACAACTTCATTATGGCGATAGTTAAGATGCAATTATTAACATCTTTAAGAATGAAACTGTGTTTCATCCTTTTTTTTCTTCTTTTTTTTATTATGGCAGGCCCAGTTAAAACACTGCTCACCTGCAAAGCACAACCCAAGAACAAAGCAACGTTTCCCTAACGGCCCCAACAGTCAATTAACGACTGACAGTCCCAGGTTCAGGCTAACCGCTGAGTCCAATTAACTGCGACTATTACGGTTCTATTTTTTCAACTAGTTAGCTGAATAAAAGCTGACTATGAAGACAAATACTAACATACATGGTTATAAATTAAATTATTATACATTCCTCATTCTGAATAGAAGGGTTTTCAGTTAAGTTTTATAGTAGGCGTTAATGTTAGCATATAATGCTAACGGTCGGCACAATCAGAAATAGGTTTAGCTGTCTGTAACTTCATTACGTATTGCGATTCCTTAAGAAGCAATTATTAACGTCTTTAAGAATGAAACCGTCTTTCATCTTTTATATTTTTTGATTATTGCAAACCACATCTGCAAGGCACAACCCAAGAACAAACCAACGTTTATCTAACGGCCCCTTAACGGCTGACAGTCCCAGTTTCAGTTGAACTGAAAAGTCCAATTAACTCCGAGGTTACGGTTGCAATTTTAAACAAAGTTAGCTGAATAGAAGCTGGCCATGAAGACAAATACTAACATACATGGTTATAAATTAAGTTAATTGGATATAAACTCTTCAATTTAAATCGACATGTTTTCATATCAGTTATACAGCAGTCGTCAATTTTAGCATATGCTAATGATTGTTTGCTATCAGAAAAAATTACGTATAGCTCTTTTTGGCCTTATTTACAGCCAGACTTAAGAAGCAATTATGTATTAACTCTTTCACAACGAAACCGTCTGTCATTTTTTATAATTTTATTATTACAACAGACCCAATTAAAACACAGCTTACCTGTTGGGCACAAACGAAGAAGGGAGAACGTAACGGCAGAGAACGCCAAGCAAAACGTCAGAGACATTCAGGAGCACTCGGAAATTTCTACTTCGATTACGACTGCGGATTTTACATGCTTGTTAAATCAATACAAGAAAGAGTTGGCACCAGTTTTAAGTCTCCTGTAACAGTTTAAAACATACAATTTTAAACTGCATTTATTTTTTTTTTATCGCCTTAGAATTTATTCTAACATTCAAAATGTTATAGACTAATTATTAATTCCCTTCGTTACTCATGCCTTACTGTCACTTTTGTTGAAAGTTCAAAATGTATTAGCATAAATTGTTATTAAATAACACTGCTTCCTCATCACTGTCATGAACAAAATATTAAATAAAAAATATAAACTTACTGTGGGAGAGGCGGCAGGGGCTTGCTCCGCTCAGCAAATGCAGGTGACGTTCAAAGAACGCCACTAAAAGCCACTCAACTGCGCATGTTCATAAGACCTCTTGGATGGGTCGACAGCTGGTCTAAGTGTAATCTGTTTTACAGGTGCAATAAAGTATCAGCGCATTTAATCAATAATAACTTGCTGAATAGCAAGTTATTATTGCTACTCAGCAATAATAAAACTATTATTATAGCCCAGAGTTTTAGCCCACAGTTTTAGCTGTGGGCTAGTTTTAGCCCGCGGGCTAAAACTTCTCAGCCACTCAAAGAAAAAAGAAAAAAAAGGCCGCATGAGAAGTGTTGAGTTCAATTCTGTCGGACATTAGAGACTTCTAACTTTATAAAAGTAGTGATTTTATATTGATTTTGTTTTATATTTATTTCGAAATAAAACCAGAAATATGTTCGATTGTGTTAACGCCGCCTATCAGGTATGCAGGAGTACTGCAATAAGCTATGTTTTATAATCAAAAAGTGAATGAATGCAACATAAAGTCAATTTTTCCGATGTCTTCAAACGTACCACACGCCTGAAGGCCGTGGCAGGTTCATACAGGGCCCTGCAGAGACCACTAAAGGGGCAGGTGCTCAAAAAAAGGGCACATCTAACCGCATTCTAGGACAGAATTTTAACAAAGCCACACAGCTTTCAGAGTTTAATAAACAAAGATAAATAACAAAATTGTGAGATATACAATCAAAGCTAAGAAAAATCTCTAAAGCATACAACTATGCACATGTAAGATGTTTTATTAGGAATTTCTTTCTGCAGGTCTATTTTTTATAAGAAAGTATTGCCATATTCAAACCCGCAATTTAGCAGGACATGTAAATCAGAGCTAGACCACCAGACATATTTTGTCTTTACAGAATTAGACTATTAAAAATGCAAACAGGGGCACAATGCAACTTTTTAGTGGACTGTAATCTATAAAAAGAGCTGCCTGTTTGCTACACCTGCAGTGGAAATTAAGATGTTCCTTTCAGGAAAGCATAGCTGCATCAAACTTTAACATGGAATTGCCGGGAAAAAAAACCGAAATAAAAACTCAAAAATTGAACAGTTAATGCAGGTCACCATGAGAAAAGTCTATTAGTTTTGCTTAAACCTTTTTCTCACATGACGTTGGGGGCAGGGACCAAAAATATTTCTGATGTTTGCAAATAAAAGTTTATGTTTAGCAAATAACTTCTTAAGTTCACGAGACAAAAATGACTTATTTAATTTAGAAAAAAGTTATTTAAACAAAACATTTAGTTTTTAAATATAAATCATTACAAATTGAAAAGATTTGATTACAATTTTATTTTACTTGACATTCAAATGTTCAGCTATGAACCTCACCGTGTTTATAGCTGTTCTTAGCTGTTTTTCTATGAACAGCTAAAAAAATAGCTGTTTCTAGCAAAACAGTAGTGCACATTTGCAGAATGACTGCAACAGAAATCAAGAAAAAGTAGAGAAAAGCATAAGCAGTAGGAAAAATCAGAAGAAACTGAAATAGTTGAAACAGTGAAATTGAAATAGTTGAGTTAGTTGAACAGTGAAACATAACAAACAGCAAAAATTAGCTGAAGCAGAAATTAGTACACAACCAGAAATATTTGAAGAAGTGAAACTTAGCATAAAGGTTCAAAGAAGCATATTTGCAGAATGACTGCAGCAGAAATGCAAGAAAAAGTAGAGAAAAGCGTAAGAAGTCGGAGAAGGCAGAAGAAATTGAAATAGTTGAAACAGTGAAATTAAAATAGTTAAAATAGTTGAACAGTGAAATGCAGCAAACAGAAATTACCTGAAGCAGAAATTAGTAGAAATATTTGAAGAAATATTTGAAGGAGTGAAACTTAACATAAAGGGCCAAAGAAGCATATTTGCAGAATGACTGCAGCAGCAATTGAAGAAAATGTAGAGATAAGCTAAAGAAGTGGAAGATAGCCAAAGAAATTGAATTAGTTGAACAGTAAAACCTAGCAAAGAGAAATTAACTGAAGCAGAAATTAGTAGAAATATTTGAAGAAATATTTGAATGAGTGAAACTTAACATAAAGGGCCAAAGAAGCATATTTGCAGAATGACTGATGGAGAAATAGAAGAAACTTGAGAACAAAGAGTAGGAAGTTGGAAAAAGCATCAGAAAGCTACAGTCATATATTGTAAAAATCTTTTGAATTAAAAAATTATTTATCTAATCTTTGGCCGTTCTCCCAGCAAGCATCCCTTTG
>NW_006801401.1:0-6939 GCF_000485575.1 Poecilia formosa
GTCAGCCAATCAGAGGAGTTTTAATGAGGCTTCAGTGAGTCAGAGATGGATGGAAACGATCCATGGAAACAGAAACAACCAGAACTTTAGAGAGCAACAATTCAGAGATAAACCCACTGAGAGATGGAAACTTCTTTACTGGGATCAGTTTATATGCTGGGAAGACTGGGACCAGTTTATATACTGGGAACACTGGGACCAGTTTATATACTGGGAACACTGGGACCAGTCTATATACTGGGAACACTGGGNTATATACTGGGAACACTGGGACCAGTCTATATACTGGGAACACTGGGTCCAGTTTATATACTGGGAACACTGGGACCAGTTTATATACTGGGAACTATTAAGAGAGGAAAAATTCTAGAACTTTAAAAACCTTTTGACTCGTTAAATCCTCTCTTATTCCCGGATTAAGAAAATGCTGTGCGCAAGAACTGAGATCACGCGGAGATAACAGCGTCACAATAATCAGCCTTTATTCAAGACAGATCTATACTATCACCAGAAAAGCACATCACATAACATCAGAAACATCAGAGCACAAACAACATGACAAACAAAAAGCAAAGACATCTTTGGAGAAATTGCAAAGAGCAAAATCTAATTTGTTACTCTGTGTGGAAAGTTTTATCTTCTTGTATTTAATTTATTCAAATAAGGCGTCTCATTGCTCATCCAACCAGGAGCTGTCTCTGACCCTCTCTAAAGCCATTTGTCCCCATTGTCTAAATAAAGTGGAAGCAGAGCTTCTCCTGAACTCCTGCTGGTTTATGGCTTTCACAGATCCGTGTGAAAAGCTAGAACTTCTACTGATTGTTTCCCACTCAGACAAAGGGCAGATCAAAGATCTTAGCAAATGATTTCCTGTAACTACTGGTAAAATAAAGGTCAATAGGGCAGAATAAGTTATTAATTTTAAAACTATAATTAGGCCATTTCAATCAAGACATGTTAAGTATCAAAACTAGCTTATTTTAAATTTATTTTCTTAACAGAACAATGGGCCCAGTTTATATAGTGGGAACACTGGGCCCAGTTTATATACTGGGAGCACTGGGACCAGTCTATATACTGGGAACACTGGCACCAGTGACCCAGGTTGATGATCCAGAACTTTAAACCTTCTGCTTCTCTGCAGCAGTTTGTCTTCAGATCTTCTTCATGTTTTTATCTCAGAGTTTCTCAGTAATTGATCTGAATAACATTTTGTTTCAGAGATCAGAACCTCAGACTGAGAGCAGAACCTGCAGGATCCGTCTGTCCCTCTATGAGGAGTGACTGGTCCATGGAAAAACCTCCACACTTGAGTACTGAACCAGAACCATCAGAGTAAGAAACCAGTTTCTAACTGATTCCTGTGACTCTGCAGAGACCAACCAGGATTTAAACTTTGATTTCAGCTTAGAAACTGATTCATGGAGACAAAAACATCATTTTAAATCATTTTAGTTCTTGTTTCAGTTGTGATCTTAGAGAGAACAGAACAAACTGGAGGAAAAACTAAATAGTTTCCTTTGTGTCTTTATGAATTTCTAGCAGCTTCCATGTTCCACTGAGGTCTGGGGCCTCATGTAGAAAAGAGTGTGGAGAAAGACCCAGAACAGGAGCTGGACTGCTGACAGCCAATCAGAGCAGCTGTGCTCCAGGTGAGACTGAACACGTCCAATCAGAGCTTCTTCTGTCGTCTGTTGGACCAGTTCAACGTCTTTAGTTGGGATTTGGACATTTAAGGTTTTATAAATCTTCCTGTCAACTAAATCTGTGTATTTCCAGCTGGTGTAAATAGTTTTGATTTAAAGTGACTCTGTTTTCAGCTCTTTGTGCTAATTGCAATAAATATGAACATTTTATTAAATCTGATGATCATTTTGATCCATGAACTAGGCAGTCTAGTTCTGCACTAGTGACATGCTAGGCGGCTAACCACCCGTCCCTTAAAATACGGAACCGTCCCGTATTTGGCTGTTAAATGAACCGATTGAACCGATACGGGTCACAATTTGTTCCATATTTCTATAAATGTCTGATAGACACGTCTATCACACACATATCAACACTAAGTGTAACAATAATGACCAAAATAAAACACAGGATATATTAAGGTCAGCTAAATTGTTGCGGTGGGAGCTAAAGGACCCCAGAACGCTACGGACCGACGCTGCTGTCACAGTTGCCTAGAGACGGACACTATGCAGCCGCGGTGAGCTGCTATCAACCAGCGTCGTTTTATAACTGGTGTCCAAAGTCGGTCCTGGAGGCCAGGTGTTACTGGTGTTACAGGTGTTACAGGTGTTATGGCGAGAAACGCAGGCCTGCATAAAATTGCAATTGGAAAAATTGTAAATAAAAGAAGAAATCACCCATTAAAACGGAATTAGGTTTTAATACGGAATTGAAATTTGAGAATGTTGTTGATCAGTTAAATAGCACTGAGGGGAAAAAAGAAGATTTTTCAGTATTTTTAAATAATACTGGGATCATTATGAGAATTTGAGGTATAGATATTAGGATCCAGTAGATGGCAGTAGTGCAACAATAATGGATGCAAGCTGCCATTGAAATCTAAAGAAGAAGAAAGCGCCCATTTTCATTTAGCATATGCTAGTAGCAACACGAAGGATCAGCACTTTTACTGTTACAGTTACCATTCGGGAACTACCGTAATCAGTTCAGTTAAATCTAATTTTGGCAACTTTTTCTTTTTCAACCATAATAAATGTGATATTCAATTGACCTGTTATGACTCAAATTTTGGGTGTTCGCCCCCTCTGCTGCTGCTGCAACGTTGTGGAAACCTGGAGCGGGAGAGATATCTGCAGCTTATAAGTGTATGTATATTGGTTGAAAAAAAAAAACTTTGGGGTTGTGGTTTATAGTCCGGTGCGGCTCATAGTTCAGAAAATACGGACTATAATCCTTCCTGGATTTATTCTGTGAAGAACCCAGAGAGGGTTATTTGATTGTGCTTTCTGGAAAACAATAAATTTTTACATTTAGGCACTCCTGCAATCGTCACACTTTTTCTATTACAAACTGACTCCGGCCCCCAACTTTTGACTTCCCTTCCCAGAGAAGGGAAAAGTTATGTGGCCCTCACAGGAAAACGTTTGGGGATCCTTGGTCTATTAATGTTGGAGGGGATGTATTCTAATTTCTGAGCCTGCCAATATATGCATCCCCTGTCTGTTGTCCTGTTGATGTGAAGCTCATACAAGCCTTTCAGAGAACAAGTTTGATTATGTAGAAAAGTGAAATCCCTCTTCACTCTATTTGGCTGAGTTAGCAGGGAATGCATTTTTTTGGCACAGCAAATTATGATCTGCCGATATCTGCATGCCCTGTTTTTATTGATCTTATGAATTCATTATGTCACAACAAAGGGTCAGACAGCAATAAGTGGTTCCACCATCGTTGTGTCAAGAACAGATTGATGAATGTGAACTACTTCAAGAGTTAGATTTGAGTAAAGTGGGTTCTTTATGAATATTTCTTACTGTGTTGTGAAATAATGAATGCATAAGATCAAATAGTCCAGTGGCAGGAGAGGAAGGTCACCAGGGGCCTCCAAATGTCCCTTGGCAGAAAATGCATGTCCTGCAATTTGAAGATTTTGGATAGTGATGTGTTTTATGAAATGTTCTAGACAATTACACACATCCTCTGAGCTACCAGAGAGACTTTCATATCTGTACCACAGTTTTGAGCTGAAAAACAGGACATGCAGATATCAGCAGCTTAACATTTGCTGTGCCAAAATATGCATCCCCTGCTAACTCAGCCAAATAGAGAGTTAGGAAGGATTTCATTTTTCTACATAATCATTCCTGTCCTCTGAGCTACTGGTATTGTTTCATACCAAAAGTACGGTCCATCCATCCATTTTCTGCCGCTTATCCGGAGTTGGGTCGCGGGGGCAGCAGCTTCAGAAAGGAGGCCCAGACTTAATACAATATTTGGGGAAAATAAAGAGGGCATGCAAATATCGGCAGGCTATTAATTTGCTTTGCCAAAATATGCATCCCCCTACTAACTTGGAGAAATTAAGAGTTAAGAAGGATTTCACCTTTACTACATAATGACACTTGTTCTCTGATCTTCTTCTATAAGTTTCATATCAACAGGACAACAGACAGGGGATGCAAATATTGACAGGCTCAAAAATTAAAATGCATCCCCTCCTACATTAATAGAATAGACAGTTCAGGATGATATAAAATGTTCTACATAATGGGCCTCTGTTTTGTAATGTTTTAAACTATTATGGTGTTAAAAAAAAGTGGGGATTTCAAACCATATGTGAAGAACATTTTTATCAGACACTGACTGAAAAGCGTTCGACTCCTGTGTCTCAATAAAGGTGTAAAAACTGTATTTATTTCAGTTAATCTGTAAAATAAAACCCACAGTTTTAGGGCTGACATGGTTAAGAAACATGATAATGTTACGAATATCTTCAAAAGTTTCCTCTTCGGTCATATTTCAGTCCGTTTTCTCATTAATATGCGAGTTTAGAGCGATGCGCGCTCCCGCGATAGGGCATGCAATTCTCGACTGGCCTCCGTTTCTCGGTATAACACCTGTAACACCTGTAACACCTGGCCTCCAGGACCGACTTTGGACACCCGATTTTAAAACGTCCTCGACCCGATTCTCCGCCCTTAGAAGTAAAACCTCTCGTAAAGACACAGACGTGAGAAGGAAAACTCAAATCCCAGGCTGAACATGTTAGTGAGGATAAATAAAGTCAATTAAAACAAATGTGTCCGTCGTGGCGCAGTTTGCTGATGGACAAAATAGATCAGGACCAGAACACAGCAGACCCGGTTAGAACCTAAAGAACCAGAAATCAGCATCTCTTCATCCTCAATCATCTCCTGAGGCTGATATGGTTCAGAACATTTTGCTATGATTAAGTTTCTTATTGTGGTTTTAGTAGACTGTTATGGTTTGATTATTAGATAATCAATTATTTGCTTATTTAATGTATAATAATATTAGCCAAAATAATATAAATGACCATTTAAAGAACAAATCATATTAAGAGATTAACAGTAAATACATAAATATCTCCTACTTTAAAAGATTTGTTAGGGTTTTCTGTTTATTAAGAAATGTTGACATATTTTATTAATTCAGTGGTTATTTAAAATATTATTAATGTCAGACACAGACCTGCAGCCCAGGGGCGGTTCTAGATGGGGGCCAACTGGGTACAGAAAAAATTATGTTAAATAAATGTCTTTTGTTAATATTCAGAGATGGATTTTTTTAATCTTCAAAATTTTACTTTGAAAATGAATTAAAAATTATAGTGCTGCACTTTTAGCTGCTGTATAGGATCATAGTTTCCATCTGCTAGATCAGGATCTGCAACCTGAATCTCTGGAGACACAAGTGGCTCTTTGGCTTATTTATTATATCAAATAATGAAATGTTGCTCTTTTTTTTTTCATTCTTTTTTAAGTGTCCCTGTAAAATAACACTGACTTTCCTGACTCCTGTGCTAAATTTGGTCTAGAACCAGCCTCCAAGCCTAAGTATTTTCACATAACTTTTATACTTTTGCTGTCTGAGGATATATTTTGATTATTAAATTAGATGTTATGATCAGTTACTCAGTATTTGAACAGTTTACCAAATACTTTTTACACTTGCTTAATTAAACATGTTTAAGGTGTGCTACTCTGATTGGAGAACAGTTTTGGAGTACTCTAAGTATGAATGATTGCTCTATGGATCACTTTTTAAAAACATTGCCATAAAATAATCTCTATCACTGCAGTGGCCGTCCCGCCCCATAACAGTAGGATGACGTGCCGCAAGGAGCGTCCCTTATTTTATTTTCTGAAAGGTGGCAACCCTAACCTGTTATGGTGTGTAAAAGTCAGTCTCAGGATCTTTATAGAAATTCACCACATTATTAAACTCTGACTAGATGAATAACAGAATCAGAAACTCCAAAAGGAAACAACAACAGTGATCACACAGCGCTCAAAAAACTTGTTTCTCGTCTGAGTTCAACCTGCAACCTGTTGCCCCCTGACTCAGATTATTGAGCCTACAGCGCCATCTAGTGACCAAGGAGGAAATATATCACATATTTGGCTCCTGCAGTGCATGGAGGCAAGAAGGTGGAAAAACCAACCTGCTGCACTGCTGATGTTACAGAAAGAGGGAAGGAAAGTCTGAGACAGAAATCTTTATTTACTCTGATAATATAGCACAGATTACAGTTTATATGTTTCCATGTAATTTATTTAATAATTCTAACAATTTGTTGTTTACCTCTAAAGGACTAAATCTATTCCAAATTCATGTCATTTTCAAACTATAATGTTTCTTTAAGAACATCCGATCCAGAGATCTGATGGCGAAAAAACATTTAAAATGTGAACATTATCAGATAAACAAGCAGTTTCTTTGGCAGTTAAAATGTTTTTCTCTAGATTTCCTTAATTTAGGCTGGAAAAGGAGAAAACATTATTCTTTTTCTCTGCCTCTTCTGCAGTTGTTTGTGGGAGAAGCTCAGATAGAAACAGTAAATTGAGGACATGGTGACATGATGAGGAAGAGTTCATGTTGCTTAAAATATTTAATGGGCATGTTTCTGGAAGTTTTATTTTATCTGATCTGCTTTGTGAATCAGATCCTGACAGAACAAATTCTGGTCACAAAACGGAGACAGAAATATTCTGTCTGACAACAGAACAACATTCTGTTTCAGAGGATGGATCCGATCATTTAACATGAGATCATGTGACATCAGAGACCGTATAAAACTTTCTAATCTGCACCAAATGGTTTTGTTCCAACTTAAACACTAAGTCATGTTTTTAATTCAGTTGTTTTTTCTTTGTTTCATCAGATGTTGTTCTGCAGCAGGTTCTAGAGGAACATAAGATAAGTCTGAGGAGGAGATGTGAATGTGTGACT
>NW_006801401.1:8088-9803 GCF_000485575.1 Poecilia formosa
ATTATAATTATAATTCATCTATGGATCAGCGTAGTGAAACATCTCTGGAGGGTTTCATGAACAGAGTTATGTCTAAATCCTTCAGCAGTAAAAATGGCCACCTGGATCTGTTTGTTCGTTTCCTTCATGGTCTCACTCTGGAGTCCAACCAGAGTCTGTTAGGAGGCCTGCTGGGTCAGACAGAGAACCATCCAGAAACCATCCAGAGAATCATCAACAATCTGAAGGAGATGAACTCTGATGAAATCTCTCCTGACAGAAGCATCAACATCCTCCACTGTCTGGTGGAGATGAACGACGTCTCAGTGTTTCAGGAGATCCAGCAGCTCCTGGAATCAGGGAAGGAGCTCTCAGAGATCCAGTGTTCAACTCTGGCCTTCATGCTGCAGATGTCAGAGGTTCTGGATGAGTTGGACCTGGAGAAGTACAACACATCAGAATCGGGACGACTGAGACTGGTTCCAGCTGTGAGGAACTGCAGAAAGGCTCGGTGAGTCCAGACTAGTGATAACAGAGTTACTTTGAAAAAGTTACTTTAATCGGATTACTGATTACTCCTTGAAAAAGTAACTTAGTTATATTACTGATTACCTGATTTGGAAAGTAACTAAGTTACATTAAAAGTAACGTTTTTAGTTACTTTCAGCTGCTGCTAACAACAACGCTCCACCACCTGTGAAAGTTACATTAAGCTTTGCCAAAACTTAACTACAAGTTATTTTATAATAGTAACATCAACAATGTGTCTCCACTTATAGGGTTGAACTGAAGGGTAGATTGTTAAATGGTTACAACAACATAAAAAACTGTAGTAATCTTTGTGTGTTTCTATATTGTCTGAAAACTCTAAATAGTATTTTAACTTGACATTAACAAAGACACAGCAGGACGGGTCATCTGGGAAATGATGGACAGGGAGAGTCTGACTAAAACTAACTGGAAGTCAGACAAATTCTGGGGTTTATTATGTGTTTCTGCTTATTTCCAAACCCAAATGAGAAACTTCACGTTCAGAAACAAACCCAAAAAACTGCAACCAGCGACACATTAAATTTGCAAGTGACTTTAGAAAAAACAAGCCCAGGGTCAATTATAATAATCAGACTTGGTGACAGAAACTCAATAGTTCCTGATTTTCCATCAACTAAATGTTCATCTCCCTCCATTGTTTACGTTTGTGTTGCTGCTGATCCTGTTGCATAGAAACGGCCGTCGCTCCCCAAGACACCTAGAAGTATCTTTAGTCTGATTACTGGATTTATAAAAGCAACATTACTGAAAGAAGTGGTCCAGATGTCTTCATGGTATTTATTTACACAATGAATGTTGTGTGAATGCAGCATTCATTGTTTCCATTGTTGCTCTGTTTCGTCTTCGTAGATCGAATTGCTTCTGGTCGTTTTTGGCCTTTACTTCCTTCATTCTTTGGACGATTTCAATAATCTAAACATTCAGCTGCTCCAGGACAGCATTGCTGCAGCTTTTAATGTTTAGAGGTTTTTAAAAATATTCCACTTTTTATCAGTCTTCATGTATTGAATTCTATAAAACAGTTTTTTCTGACAGATCCAATCAATCAGAGACATATTTTTAACTTTCGCTCATTGGGCCGCTTCCCCATAATTCACATCTTTGGATTTTTGGCTCTTTTTTTATAAAATCTCTAATTAGGTTTGATGGAAACTTGGACCATTAAAATAAACTCCTGCATCAAA
>NW_006801401.1:10803-11540 GCF_000485575.1 Poecilia formosa
AAACCTTCAGTTGTTCTGAGAACATGAAGCCTGAACTATTGGAACCTGTTGCTCAGCTTCTCTATTAAATGGATCCATGAACAGAACCAGAACCAGGATGTTAGTTATGAAATGATCAAACTCAGTAAATTGATGTGAAGACCAGATGTTCATCAGATGATATCAATGTTATCATATGTGTTCATATAGATGATCTGGTTTAATCAGAACTGACTTTATTTCTTCTCTAATCACAGACTTGGTGGCTGTGAACTCAGAGAGGCTGAATGTGAAGTTGTGGCTTCAGCTCTGAAGTCCAACCAACATCTGACTGAACTGGAAATAAGTCAGATCTACATGTTTGGAACCATTACAGACTCTGGACTGAATCATGTGTGTGAGATCCTGCAGAGTTCAGTCAGTAAAGTGAAGAGTCTGAGGTTTGTTTTCTCTATTTATCCTATAAAATCTTTCATTAATATTTATTTATCTTCACATTTATTCTGTTTTCTTTAAAAACAATCTGCTCTCAAGATGTCAGAATATAATTTCTAAAATCTTTTTGCTTTGTAAATAAATTTTCTTTTCCAGACTTTGAGAAAATTGATCTTTATTTTTCACTTTAAAATGTTTTGGACTGATGAACAAAAATAAGTGAAATGATCAGGCCCGTGCAGAGGGGGGCGCTGGGGGTGCTTGAGCACCTGCCTTTTTTGCTCCTTGCCCCAAAGTGCCCTTTTGGTCAATTTTTTTTTTTT
>NW_006801402.1:0-7531 GCF_000485575.1 Poecilia formosa
CGCTGAAGTAAATAAAAGAGAAGTTCAAATACATGCCAACAGTGAAAATTCTTTAAAATGAAGATATATCAGATTTAAAAAGAAATTTAGCGCCCTTGTCACTGGGCCAGGACCCCTTGGCCTCGTTAGCTGCCCTGACTAATGCCGAAAGAAAATACGAGGTAGAAATCTTAACATTTTGAAAACAATTTTATTGAAACCACTGATATTGAAAGACCAACATTTTTGTAATATCTAATAAACAATTTGATCATACATGACCTACTTCAAGACTTTTTAATGGCGAAGAGAACAGGCAATAGCAACACGGACCAACGACATGAACCAACAGCATGGACCAACGACTTTCATCACATATGCAGCGAACGCATATGCAACATAGACATATGCAACATCTACATATGCAGCGAACACATATGCAGCGAACGCATATGCAACATAGACATATGCAACATCTACATATTCAGCAAACACATATGCAGCGAACGCATATGCAACATTGACATATGCAACATCTACATTTGCATCATCTACATGCAACATAGACCAACGACACATACCAACGACACATATGACTTCTACTTATTTTTGACACAAATGGAACCCCATAATTTCACGCTTCCGGGAAAGCTCCCAGATTTGTGTGTAGATGATGCGTTTACATGCTAGTAAAAGCTGGGACATCTGAGTTTTGCTCTGAGTCTAGTGATTTTATCCTCTGAACGTTTCTCAGTATACTTGTGCCGAAGTGACAAATACGTTAGTTGGGTGGAAAACGGTATATCTTAGCACTTCCTTATAATATCCTAAAGTTATTTATAGACATATTGTGCATTTTTGAGCAGTACTGGAGACTAGGTGGTCTGAAAAAGGACCACTGGGTGGCGGAATGGTTCGCTGGCCGGAAAAATAGCCAGGCAAACCCAGAAGCGAGACGGAGCGTCCCGGTGGTTTGTCCTCTGAAGTAAGTAGAAGCTAAACCTGCAGGCTTTGCTCTCTGATTATAATGAAACATGGAGTAATTATAACTGATTTCAGGTTACGTTTGATATGTCTGGTATTTTGATACTCTGCGCTCCTCATGTTTCCATTAGCAGGAGCTAATGTTTATGTCAGCTATGCTACTTTAGCTCTACGCAGCTAAGCGTGGATTTTTACTGTCACACTCAATACAGTTTCATAGTCCATCTTCTTAACTTTAACCCAGGTTGATCTAGTTTTATGATGCCAAAGTCGACAAGTATCTTCAGGAGATTATGGCAGTTATAGATGTTGGTCATCATCACTGAAACCGTATTTTGTTGCTAAAGCAGTAATGAAGGTAAAGCTGCTCCTGCAGGAATATCGTCTGCTGCTAGACTTTATTCAGCAGAACAAAATGAAAGGTACTTCATTTATGTTGACTTTTCAACATATTTAAGGATTTCATCTAATGTTCACACATAGGCCTGTCACAATAATCAATAAATCAATTGGATGATAAATTAAAACAAACTCAATCATTCCCATTGGCATGATTTATTGTTTCTCTTTTTTTCTCTCTTTCTACCAAAAACTGGATAATAAAAGTCTTCAGTTTGGTACTTTGGTATCGATTAGACCTTATTTTGAAAAGCAATTTGTTTGAAAAGACTTCAAAATTCATTAGTTTTATTTATTCTGGTTATTAAAAATGTCTTCCAGTTCCAGTGTTCATTAGAATTTAAAGTTTAATGACCTTTGAGAATGTGTTCTTGCATTATTATTTTGTCATTACCATTATATCATTTAAAAAATGGTCTCAAAAGAACTATATTATCGTTTGTTGAGAACTTTGGAACAATTTATCATACAGTAAAATCTTTCATGGTGACAGACCTATTCACACATCCTCCAGAATCTTCAGATTAAACTGTTTGTGTCTGGATCTTTGAAATCCACAGAGACCCCATTTCATCGGCCCTTAAACAAATATAAACCTCATCTGGAAACCAGGACAAACCTGCTGTTCCTGTTCGTCTTCATTTCAAGTTGATTAATGTAGATGGTAAAATATATTCAGATGGCTTCGATTTTCACAAGCACTACATTTCTTTCTCAATTGATATTTTGACACAATTAATAGCTAATAAACACATACTTAAGAAAATAAATATTTTATGCATTTATTTAAAGCAGTGGTCCCCAACCTTTTTATTTATCACGGACCGGTCAAGACTTAAAAAATTTTGCTGCGGCCCGGGGGTGGGGGACTCGTGAACCGTCAGATAAGGCTTCTGCATGTTGGTGTTCCCGCTAAATCCTGAATATGCGCAATTTGGGTTGTCTTGGCCTTTTTATCGCAGCCTGTGGGGTTTTCCCTGACTGGGAACGAGAATACAACCTGTTGAATGCAACAGGTAGCCAATCAGAAAGCGTGGTGACGTAAGAACAGAGGGGAATCCCAAACAGCTGACATATTGCGCAACTGAGAGTCCGGTGGATATCGGAGATGATAGTGGAAATGTTTATTATATGTAAAGGTCATTATTATATATGTTTATGTGTATTTAGTTAAAAATGTTAACTATAAAATAACATAGTCGCCTCCAAATCATAGTGCAGCAAATAGAGCGGATGCTACCGCTGTCTTTTATCCACCGCCTTTTCTTTTTGTTTCTTTTATCTCTTAAAATGACTCCACAAACTATCACTATTGCTTCTACATCGTCATCCGTGTTTGGTCATTCTAAATTCCCGTGTGCTATGTTGGGGGTTTTGTGGATTTTCTTCTGGAGTCGCGATGTTCTTGACTGGAATGGGTTCGTGTTGCTCCTGCCTTGGACACACGTACCGATCGAACCTGTTGTTCTTTTATCAGCTCTGTGATCACAGAGGTTTGGAGAATCAGCCGACAATTCTTAAATCTTGCCTTCTAAACCAGACTTAAGACTCACAAGCTCTACTCATCTCCTCTCGACCACTACCAAAACGCTCTCTGACTCTGGTCGCTATGGTAACGTTTACATATCCCTTCAAAATAAGATACAGATGCACCACAAAAACGAACATTTTACTTTCATGAAAATTTTAACTCACGATAATGACTAATGGGAGCCCTGAGCTTGTTTCTCTGCAACGAGACGGTCCCATCTGGGAGTGATGAGAGACAATGACACCCGAAGTGTTGCTTATATCCACAGCCTGCTTGGTCTCTATGTAGCGAAGCAATTTGAAGCTTCATTGCAGCCGGTCGCTGCATGTTACGCAGAGCGGCTTGTAATGTTTGACTCACCTACTGGTCCGGGATAAATCCATCCTCCTGTCTCTTCTCTGGGCCTTTTCCCCTTTGCAAAGAAACTTTCCAAAGACACCTGATTTGTTTCTTACTCATTTTGCTGCTTGTGGGCTTAGTATTGGTGTGCAAGTAACAGAGACCACCCCCAATTGGCCCATGGACCGGTACCGGTCCACGGACCAGGGGTTGGGCACCATTGATTTAAAGCACCACTGCAAAAATAGCCTTTAAAGCAAAACATTTAATGTAAAACATTTGATCAACATAAAAAGAAAAATTTCTACATACATTGTGATGATTCAAGTAATTTTCAGGTTCAGTAATGTTCTGTCACAGTCAGGTTTGTCGGTGCATCAGCTGTGCAGTAAAATCAACATAACACTGTTTATTTGTACTTTTCTCTGCATCTTCATACAATCTGCAGCAGCTGAGATTCTAGGAGGTTCAACACCAAAACCTGAAACTTCAAACTGAGCCGTCAACTGAACCAAGACGCCTTTCAAACTACAGTAGTTAACCTGCTCTGTTGGTAGATGTTATGGTGTCTCCTCAATCTGTGCAGGCTGGCCTTGGTCTTATTTGAATACACAGCTTCAAATAAGAAGTGTTTTCTTTTGTTAATTGATTATAGTAAATATTTGAACATTGTTATAGAAATTTTATGTAGGAATGAGAATCTTTCAATAAGTAGAGAAAGATTAATCTTTGTCTTTAAGTTTCTTTATTCGAAGGCAAAAGCATTCGAAGACCCTTGTCACTGAGCGCAGTCAGGAGAAGAGCCCTGAACAACACACTTCACACCGTTATATAGTCACAGCAAGACAAAGTCTCATCTTATCTCTTCTACCAGATGGACCACAGAGCAACAATCCTGACCCCCACCTCATGAACTGTCCTTCACCTCTTGGAGGGGATGATTTTATGGCAGGAAAGAGAACTGATAAGGATTTCAGGAGAAACTTCTAATTCTTCTTTGTCAGTCATGGGTTCAGGTCAAATAAGGGTACAAACTACATTCCACAAGTCAGTCCTTTAAGACAATCACCAGATCAAGCATTTTACCCAAGATGTCTTCAGATCTCTTCTGCTATCACAACTGTGGAAACATCTAAACATTACCTGGAAATTTATTTAATGGAAAAACACATCTTAAAGAAATACAAAAAAACACAGCAGATATAATCAGTAAATAAATGGTAAAAAGTATCATCAGTTCCATCAAAAATGAAATTAGACTACAAACGAAATTTTCTATCACAACATCCATGTAAGTTTTAAGACATTTCATTGTTAACTTTAAGTAGCTGTGAAACCACCCATGTTAATCTGAACCTATTCTGTTAAAAATTCAAAGGTTTTGTTGCATTCTTAAATATTCCATTTGTTATTTGTGTGCAGTGAAATGAACATTAAAGTTAATTCAGGAAACGCTTTCGTCATCTTTCTACTGTATAAATCAAATGATGCCTCTATTAAAATTATATATTTGTGACATCAAACTTTTTTTCTGTCATAAAGCAGTGGTCAAACTATGGCTAAATGTTTGTAATTTACTTTCAACAAATGTAAACCAAAAAGATTTTAAAGTAAAGACACTATGAATACTCATCTACCTCAACATAGGTAAAGTTTCCACTGTATGCAAGTTAATGTGATTACAATTGAGTGAAAATTGTACACCAGGGCTTTAACTCCAGTTATAAGGGTCGGTGTCCTCCAACCTTTAGATGTCTCTTTTTTAATGCACCTCAGTCAAATCATGAGGTCAGAGGTCATTAGCACGACTCTGGAGAACTTGACTGTCCTAAGCAACCATTTAATTCAAGTGTGTTGGGCCAGGACGTATCTAAATGTTACAGGACACCAGACATCGATCACAGAGGTTTGGAGAATCAGCCGACAATTCTTAAATCTTGCCTTCTAAACCAGACTTAAGACTCACAAGCTCTACTCATCTCCTCTCGACCACTACCAAAACGCTCTCTGACTCTGGTCGCTATGGTAACGTTTGCATATCCCTTCAAAATAAGATACAGATGCGCCACAAAAACGAACATTTTACTTTCGTGAAAATTTTAACTCACGATAATGACTAATGGGAGCCCTGAGCTTGTTTCTGATATAATACACTGTATTATATCAGTGTGTTCCTGCAGCAGCTCCATCGGATCAGAAGGTAGATGAGATCTGAAAGATCCTGATCGTCCAGAAAGTGAAATAACACCAGAACCCGATCCATCAGTCAGCAGTTTCATCCTGCGTAGAGATAAATATAAAATATTATTTATACACATAGAAATTCAATAAATTAGAATCGAAAGGCAGTTTATTTCACTTAATTATATTCACTTAGTGAATAAAGTAAAAGGCAAATCAGAATATCTCACAAACTACAAATATCAGTCAGCAACATGACTTAGAAATGTGATTGGAACCTTTTGGGCAAAACAGATACTATAAGAATCACCCAGAGATCATTTTTATGGATTAAAGATTCAAACTGTGTTGAGTGTGGCAGTAAAAATCCACGTTTAGCTGCGAAGAGCTAAAGTAGCATAGCTGACATAAACATTAGCTCCCGCTAACAGAAACATATGAGGAGGGCAGAGTATCAAAATACCAGACATATCAAACGTAATCTGAAATCAGTTATAATTATTATAATATATAATATTATAATCGGAGAGCAAAGCCTGCAGGTTTAGCTTGTACTTACTTCAGAGGACAGACCACCGGGACGCTCCGTCTTGCTTCTGGGTTTACCTGGCTATTTTTCCGGTCAGCGAACCATTCCGCCACCCAGTGGTCCTTTTTCAGACCACCTAGTCGCCAGTACTGCTCAAGAATGCACAATATGTCTATAAATAATTTTAGGATATTATAAGGAAGTGCTGAGATATACAGTTTTCCACCGAATTAACGTATTTGCCACTTCGGTACAAGCACAATGAGAAACGTCAGAGGATAAAAACACTAGACTCAGAGCAAAACTCAGATGTCTAGCTTTTACTATCATGTGCTAGCATCATCTACACACAAATCTGGGAGCTTCCCTGAAGCGTGAAATGAGTCTCAAAAATAGTTGTGCAGTCATAACCGGATCTGTGTGTAAATGCAGTTTTGTGTGTGTGTGTGTGTGTGTACCAGGTGATTTGTGTGTACTTTTTCAACATTTATAGGCGTAGGAGAAGGTTTCTTTCATGTGATTGACAGACAGCAGGAAAACAGGGGTAATGTGACCAGGGAGGTTTCATTAAATGTTTGGTTCTTTCCAGAGATGGTGAGTGGTATTTGACACATAAAAGGCAAGGTGAGAGGGATGGGGCGGGAGGGGAAGGAATTAGTAATGATTAAATGGCTTTCTGACGCTTCCATAATTCAAAGTCCATTGTTTGTAATCTTCCTCTTTATTTACTGAAAAGAGAGCTGACATGGGCATAGGTGTTTCTGGGGAGGAAGGGTCTGACGGTGAAGGGTTGGAACTGGACATTGTTCCAAATCACTGAATGGTTATATTAGGCCTCAAAAAACTTTTAAAAAGGCACTTCTTTGCCTTTTCTGCTTTTTCTATTTACATTTTTTGTTGAAAATTGCTTTTTTAAAATGTTTTATCTCCCAATATATTTGTTAAATGTCAACAAACTAACTGGAGAGAGTAAAAATCAACCAAAGCAAGTTGAGGTTTCATACTGATTTGATATTGGCTGGGGTCTCATTCTCTGCACATTCTTTTCCAAGTATGTGTGTGTTATGTGTGTTGTGTGCTGGCAGCTGGATTGACGTCATATCCAATGGAAACAGAGCAGAATCAGGCTCTTCATCACTAGTCATTGCAACCATTGATTCCAGTCTGATCCCTGATGAGAATGGTCTATTATTAACCCTTTGCCATCTTTATCTGTACAGCAAATAGTTCATTTTCTGTGAAGTTGAGTGAAAGCAGACTTCTATGGTAGCTTGAGTTTTCCTCAAACCTCTGAGCAGCACTGTAGTTATTTAATTTAAATGTCTTCTCTTGCCTGTTATTTAACCAGATGAACAGGATAATTAATTTTTCTGAGTTTAGACAAAGCCTCTATAGCAGTGTTTCTCAATCTTTTTTGGGCCACCGCCCCCCACCAAAGAATTTGTAGGTTACTTTACACTGACTATGATTTTATTATTAATGTTACTATCAATATTGTAGATGTTTTGATTTTTATGCTTGTTTCTGTATTTATCATCAAAAATAATTTCCCAGCAATAAAGCCATAGGAATAGAAATTATTTTCACAG
>NW_006801402.1:8077-9936 GCF_000485575.1 Poecilia formosa
TCACAAGAAACAGGCTGGAACAATATAAACATTTCCATCTTCATGACTGTATGACACCTGTAAATCAAAAGCTCTGGAACAGAAAAGCTCTTCTACATGAATAACATGAGGTCCGTCTCTTGCACACTAAACTTGAAAAGCACTGAAATGCTCATTCAGACACACTGTTTGCAATGCAAATGTAACAAACAGTAACCTCTCATCTTTCACAACAACCTTGTAGATCTTATGGAAAACTGGCATTTCACAAAAAATTTCTTTACAAACAACTAAATCTTCACGATACATATTCCCATGGTGTTTGGCCCATTTAACATTTAAAACCTTGGTGTTGATTGGTAACTGAAGAGTCTCTGCTATCTCACAGCCCCAGTCCAGTGCATTTAAAGGCACCATTTTACCTGGTCCAATGGTCAGTCTCTTGACTGACCATTGGACTTTCAGTTGGCATACATTTCAGTTGTATGCCAACTGAAAGCAATGTGACTTTGATGCTGGGCCACTTCTCCAGGAACTTTGCAGCGACGGCTTCCCCAAACAATGTAAAATCTTGCTCAACCTGGAGAATAGATGAAGTGAAGGTTTTAAAAATCATTTTATTAAACTTTCTCACATCCACCTTAACTTAAACTTTGTTAAAAGTAGGTTAAGCTGAAGTGAAGATAAACATACCAGTCCTCCTATGTCCAGGAATCTTGGGAAGTCCAAAAAGATACTAGATGACTTCACTGGGTCATGAATCATCTTCTGGCGATAGTTGAAAGTCTGTTTCATCTTCCTCATAACAGTTCCTTCATCAGCTGTGTGCTTCATCAGCGCAGTGGCCTCAGAACACAAGGTGTCATAAGGCAGTCTTCTTCTCTCAAACAGTCCCTGTCAGTTGTTGGTCCCCCTAAAAAAATTATATCAATGTGACACTCCATCTTAGGATTTAATAAATAAGGCTTGGGAACTTACTGTGCAGTTTGGTTGCAGGATGAGATTTGTACAAGTATAAATACACATACCTGTTTGGGTTTGTGACAGTCTGGGGACCTTCTTTTGTCCATAAGAAGCTTCTCTCTGGACAAACTTCAGTCTCCAAGCCAGATACCCACTCCCATCTTCCGCATTGTAATAATGCTCCTAAAAGTAGGTGAATGACAAATGTTTTTAAAGCTGTGAAAGCAAAGACAGTCGTGAATGCTAGTAGCTGTGATTTACAGATTTTAGTTCACATTGTTTGAATTGCATAGATAAAATCTATTCACAATGTTTATTCTTCAAGCTGCAGTAGCCCAACACTGGAACAATGAACTCTACAAAGGTTTAAAAATTGGAAAGTTAAAAACAAGTGGCACAGATGCAGGGCATGCAAAAAAGAAACATTTTCAGTTCTACTCAAACCATAGCCAATAGGTTGGACTTCTGTTTTGAACTCACATAGCCAAATCTGCTCTTAGGATCAGCCAGGTAAGGGAACAAGGTAATAATACCCTTTGCATAGTCCTCTTTGATACATCTGGAAGGACTTGTCCTATAGAGACACAGAAAAAACTATGAGCATTGTTAAAGGAGTAAAAAACACCTTCAAAACAGGTAATTGTGAGAGGTGCATACAAAAAATAAATAATTTCAGCATACCCATGTTCACTTGTCATATGCGCAACCAATATCTTGACCATGTCACGCCGTCTGCCGTCTGTTAGGCTTTTTGTCCGCGCATACTCATTGATGATCCTATCTCCTCCTGGTTTGTTCTTTAGAACATTTTCAATCATCTTAAGTGATGGTAAAAATATAAACAAAATAGAAATCGATACATCACAAAAACACCGTACACAAGACAATTACAAATCCTATTATATTTCATAAAAAAG
>NW_006801403.1:0-7209 GCF_000485575.1 Poecilia formosa
TCATGAATATTTATGACTGTTGTCATAAAGCATCATTCGGTAAATTATGACACTTTTAATACAAAGTTGACGTTATTCAAAATGTCTTTGATATGACAACTTGACATTAACCAAGAAATCATTACTGATATAAATTTGTTATAAAAGTATTACTGATTGCACTTTAAAAATTAGATAACTTTATGTTATTAAAGGTAAAGTTTAAACAGGGGGACACAGGGGGAACAGATTTTCACAGGGGAACAGAATTTCTCACAAGACCTCCGGAACTTAAAGTGTGCCATCAGTTTTGACCCGCCAAAATAAAATACAGCCCAGCCGCCAAGCTTACATCCCCTTTAATCTCTGTCGGTGGTACAGCAGTGATGTCAGGGACTGAAGGCTGAGTTATAGTCGCGCTTTCAACAGTTCGGGTTGAGCGTGTTTTTGAGGCAAGACAGAAGTATGGCGTTTATAGTTAAGGTTTACATTGGATCCGCCTGGAAGAGCATCCTCCAGATCGTCCAGTTTGTGTGAACGGAGTTACAAACATCCAGAGGTGCACGAGGTGCTGCGTCATGCTACGCGTGCTGCTGCGTGTCCGCTTCAACGTGCTCTGCTGCATGCTCGGTTCAACAATAAACCTAGCTTCAGCAGTTACTAGCTCAGGGGTGGGCAATCCTGGTCCTGGAGGGCCGGTGTCCTGCAACTCTTAGATGTCTCCCTGGTCCAACACGCTTGAATCTAGCAACTGAGTCACCTCCTAAGTGCAGTGAGTTGCTTCCCTAATAAATCCTGGATCGCCAGTGAGCTAAAGGAAAAAAGGTTATGGTATCTCCATACATTGATTTGTTTTAAGGATCTGTTCAGTGCTTGGATCGATTCAGAGTTACCTGGAGATATTTTAAGTACCTGGTTCTGATGCTCTTCTCATGGTTTTAGAAATGCTTTTGGCCCACATGCAGAATACTCTCAGGAGGTAAGAAGAAAAAGTGAATAAAGTTTATTGAACAAAAAGATGACTTCTTCCGGGTGGTTGGTGGTTTGAGGGGAACAGGATTCACTGGAAGCAGAGTAGATGACAAAAGATGAAAGATTCTGGGGCTTGAGTTCTGGTGGGGGTCTGACCAGATGGATTGGTTATGGAGGGCAAGAAGACTGCTTGGATTCTGACAAATTGGAGCTGCTGTATGGTGGTGATGATGGAGGACGGACAGGTAAGCAGTGATGGCTAGGAGTTGCCTCTCATGGGAAATGAACCAGAAAACTTGACTGAGGATCTTGAAAGAACCAGGAAAGTCCAAGACAACACAATAAGTGGAACTCAGACGCCACTGAGAGTACCTTGAAGGAGATAAGAGAGATAAGCCCAAAGTCCACAAGAAAAACTTGAAAAGACATAGAGAAAACAAACTCTAGGAGCACAGAGTACCATGGATGGTTAACATTCAGACACCGGTGGACTGCCAACCTGCTCCTCTTAAACCCTGGGTGATTGCAGGAGATGATCAGCAGGAGCGTGATAATCAGCTGGTCCGCCCTCCAGTGACAACAGTTTTGGGTTCCATCTGGTGGAGAAACTGAGGAGGTGGAAGGAGATAGAAACCACCCACACAGAACCCAAAACTCTGGTTCCCAACAGCTCCTGCCCTAATAGATTATGTCAGAAGACATAATTTCAACAACAAACTTATAGAGGATATGAAATGTTTTATTGCAAGGCTTGAAGGATCCAATCTTCCCCAAGAAGTGCAGTAGAACAACCCATTGATTCAAACTCAGCACATAAAAATCCAGATTAAACTTTGTAAAAATACACAAAGATGAAAAACTTAAATTTAAGCATTTGGTAATAATCTTCAGTACATTTGTGGCTTGTGTTAGTAATGTAAAGGGTTATAAATGGAAAGCAAGGTATGGAAGTTCAGTCAATAGGAGTAGAAATTAAATGAGTGNTGTCATACATGTTCTTTGCAGCTCAGTTTTATGTTATTTTTCTTTATTCACTTGGACAGTTTGATCCTTCATTAATGGAGTTATGTGGGTTTTCATAAGCTGACAAAATTTAAAAGGATTTATGTTAGAGCAACAAGCAAACATATGTTTTCTATGCAACTGTAATTGTCACATGAATAAGTTATAATAAATAATGAGGTATTTAACATTAAGGTATAGTTACATTTATTTTACATTACATTCGATTACATTTAGTTACATTTATAAGATACATCTGGCCCTTTAAGGACAGCCATTATGCTGATGTGGCCCTCGGTGAAAATGAGTTTGACACCCCTGTAATAGAGTATCTCAGAGATTCAAATAGGGAGATAAAACAACAGGAACAAATACTGTCTGAAAAAGTTGAAAAAACTATAAAAGTTGAAAACCAACAGCAACCTAAAATGTTTACATCTGAAAAATCAACTCAAACGGAAAATTTGAGCAGTGGTCGTAAGCAGCCAAAAATTGTTGCCAACAAATCTACACAGACTGAGCATTTTATTTCGGAATCAATGGAAAAATCAACTCAGACTGAATGTGCAACTTATAAACTAAAGGAGCTTCAGACTCCATGTAACACATCATCTCAAACACAAACTTTAGAAAGCAAATGTAGGCATGTAAGGACTTCTACTAGGGATACGACGTCAGCTAAAACTTTGACGGATGAATCTAAGCAGCCTAAATCTTTTGCTGAGAAATCAAGAGACTTGGAAACTTCTACTAAATCTAAGAGTTGGTGGGGTACGTGTGTGGATGGATTAATGTTTGCAGTTAAATACACCCTGCTAGATTTAGATTTAAATCTTTATTGTCATTGTCCCAAGAACAACGAAATTTAAAAAAAGTGCCGTCAGTCAGTGCATATGCTCACACTTTACATATACTGTAAGAAATACATAACAAGTAAAAAAAACAACAACTAATAAATAAGAATAACCACATTCTCACACACATCATTCATGACGATGACACCCTGCTAGGAATTTTACAAGCAGCAATAACTACAAAAGTTTATGAAGTGGCTGCAATGTGCTATTTTACAGAATCAGATATTTCCTTCTGAGGAATTGTTCATAAAATACTAATGCACCGTCATAATATGAATATAATATAAATAGTTCTCAATGTGACATGGCAGCGCTCTAGTGGGGAAGCTGGTGTGTGAGACTGAAAGATTTTAGCTAGAAGTAGTTGGACTCACCTCGACGCACTTCTCTGGCTCTGGCAACACTCGTTTTGAGAGAGATTGGACACTCTTTCACACTGGAGTTGCCATTGCTGAGAGGCACAGTGCAGGAGTGGGCATACTTGTAGCTTCCCCATCTTGGTAAATCTANCCCACACTGTTTGATCCTATTAATAAATACTGTATTTTCCGGACTATATGCCCTACTTTTTTCCTAAACTTTGAACCTTGCTTATAGTCCGGTGCAGATTTTATGTGGATTTTTCTTCAACCACCAGGGGGCTCTTTAGCAGTCATTGGAAGTCAAAATTGGAAATAAAAGAAGAAAGCGCCCATTAAAACGGAATTAGATTTTAATAGGGAATTTAAATTTGAGAATGTTGTTGATCAGTTAAATAGCATTGAGGGGAAAAATAAGATTTTTTGTTTTTTTTTATAATACTGGGATCATTATGAGAATTTGAGGTATAGATATTAGGATCCAGTATATGGCAGTAGTGCAACAATAATGGATGCAAGCTGCTGTTGAAATCTGAAGAAGAAGAAGAAGAAGAAGAAGAAGAAAGCGCCTATTTTCATTAAGCACATGTTAGTAGCAGACACGAAGGATCAGCACTTTTACTGTTACAGTTACCGTTCGGAAACTACCGTAATCAGTTCAGTTAAATCAAAACTTGGCACCTTTTTCTTTTTCAACCGTAATAAATGTGATATTCAATTGACCCGTTATGACTCAAATTTTGGGTGTTCGCTCCCCTGTGCTGCATCATTGTGGAAAACCTGGAACGGAAGAGATATCTGCGGTTTATAATCCGGGAAATATGTAAGCAGTGCCAGTACCATATGGACAGCGCACTTAAATCATGGAGTTCAGTGAGTAGGTCGACAATGCCCAGCTAGCAAGCAAATGTTTGCACGACGTCCGTGAACATAGTCTGAAAGTCGAATGTTGAATATTTGGACCTGACGTTCAGCAATATTCACTTTGAACATTCATTCCCAGTTAATTTTCTTTTTTTGCTGTCATTTCACTCAATTTAGTTTTTATATCTTTAAAACTTTTATGGATTTTGTTTGTTTTTTTTAATCAAATTTTTATTTTCTTTATTCTTATACAAACAAAGTGTATACTTCTGAATATTGTTTGAACGTCCTTGAACATCTTTCGGACGTTTTTATAAATGTTGCTATAAAAACCTCCAAAACAGATTACTCAATGCAGACTGACAGGCAGCGGGAAACCATTTATTCAACAGTAATTAGCTTAAACGATAAAGCAATACACCCACATTAAGGGATGAGAGGCAGAGCATTCAGCACAGGGGTAAATCTGCAGACACAGCACCCACACTGCAAACGGGGGGATTTATTTTAGTCAGGACTATAATCTTTTGATTTCTCTGTTTAACTGAGACTTATTCAAATATGATGTGTATCCTGATCTGAAACAGAAAAAAAATGGTCTGAAAGCTAAAGGAAACCTACAGGAATGATAATAGCTGCATTTATAATCCGGAATGCTGTGAGGAAGCAGCAAGCCACTGCAGTTTTTGACCTTGAGGTGAGGCTTCTTCACAAGCCTCCATGAGTCTGGGCTTTATCAATAATTTACTACACCTACAGTAATGCTAACACTATTCTTAAGGCTTTGCCTACTCTCAAATGCACACACTTTCTACAAGTTTGGAAAGCTCATTACTACAAGCTCACAAACAACACAGTGAGAAATGTAGAAAAATCCTCCTCGTCTTGTATCATCTTGACGAGCCGTGCATAATAGGAACTTGGTTGACTTCAAACTTTCAGTGATGCACAGAATTGTCTGCTAGCAGCATTTCTTTGAACAAAATAGGAAGAAAATATACAGCAGCTGTAAAAAGAAAGAAAAAAAAGTCTCCTCAGTACAGCTGAAAAAAACAAAAAAAAAACACAAGTAAACTTCTTCCACAGCGATTCGCTATTCCACTTTATGAGCAGAGAAGCTGCTGCTCAATAAGTCCTTTATCATCGTACTTTTACAGAGAGAAGTGATCTCAGCAGACAGATGTGGGGAGCTGGAGTGCTGGCTGTTAAAAATCCCTCTGCTTTCGTTCTGGTTCTGTAGTGAACCAGAGCAGACAAACGCACCATTGTACTAGGAGCTCAAGCAAACACGGAGGCTGTCATCGCCTCGGTGTCATGTTGTGGCAGAGCGAGGTGCGTGCATGTGGTGAGGAATCGCGGGTCGAGCGGAGCTTTTCCTGAGAGGGGACGCCCTCTGCTTCCTGCATGAACCCGCACCGGACGCCTGCGTGGCCTGTGACCTGACACCAGTCCAACTGAGAAATTTCTGTTAGCTTCATTATATTATCAACACCTTCACAATCAAACCAGATGTGTGGTTATGGACAGGCCCAAGCTATTAGGTCCGTACAGAATAACTTACTAGAGTAACGTTTTGAAAAGAAGAAAGACAATTACGAGTAGTTTTACTTACGTTGTACTTTTTACTTTTATTTGAGTAATTCTATTATGAAGTATCGCTACTCTTGAGCAAAATGTCTGCATAGTGTGAGTAAATTCACTGAATGAAGAGCAAACTTATTTAAAACAAAAAAACACCAATTTATGAAACTTTCACAAGTTTTATATTGAAAGAAATTTTGTAAAACTGTTTATTTTGCCTGATTTTATTTTGTAATTATTATATGAATTATTTTCATTCTGGTCTTTAAAATGCCAAAATTTCCATCTGACTATATATTTTGGCCCATCTTTAAATATTAAATGACTGATGTTTTGATCAGTTACAAAATACCTTTTTACTTTTACTTAGGTAAAAGTAAAAAGGTGGCTTGGATGGATACGTCTTACTTTTCCTTGAGTAAAAATATGCTAAAGTAGTACACTTTAAAGCAGGGGTGTCAAACTCAATTTCACCGAGGACCACTTCAGCATATTGGCCACCCTCAAGGGGCCACATTGATGGTACAAATCAAGAGTGCATCCCTGCTAAAACACATCCCAGACAAAAGGTTGATTTCCCTCATTCAGTTCTGTAGAGGCTTATAATGAGTCAATGGTCCAGGTGTGTTAGAGAAGGAACCATCTAAAGTTGCAGATGGTAGCTCTGGAAAACTAGACTTGGGCACCCCTAGCATAAATGTATAAAAATACAGTGTTAAAAACAAATTAAACAACATCTCATATTGTTAAATAACTGATTTTATGTATTGAAGTTTTAAATATTACATTTGAGTTTCCATGGATGTAAAATTACTGCTCAATTTAAAAATTACAATATTTAAATCAGTTGTTTAAAGGTAAGCAAACAAATAATAAAAACAAGTCACATGGGCAGACATTATAGACTTTACACAAAGATTTAGTCTCAGAGGCAACTGAAATCAATTAATTAAAAAAATCCTTTCTGAATATCATCTCATGGTCTCTGAACTAAATGCCTCTTTCTGACCGGGAGCTGACAGAGTGTTGAAGAGTTATGGACCGGATGCTTTGAAGCGTCTGGTTAGGAAGCGCATTACAAACCTTTGGTTGAAATGGCGCATTAAATTCAAGTCTCCATTACAGACCAGAGAAAACTAAAGAGAATGCAACGTTGTGTTAATCCATTTGAGGAGCCGGCAGTTTATCTTGAGGAACTAAATGACGATGCAAAAGTTAGACTGTAACATGCGCAGTCCGCTGCTCAACCACTGCGGATGCGGCTCTGCCGCTGCGAAGAATTAGAAACCGCTGGGAGTAACCCATCCAGCAGCGGATTTAACAAATGGAGCCTTCTGGGTTCACGTTACCCAGGAGAGCGGCGTTCTGGAGGAGCTGCAGAGAATAATTAATTTTTTTAGATTTACAGAATCTCAGTTAGCCTTCATAGCGGGGCTGAACCAGTATTACACCAAGCACTGTAGCTAATATTAGCTGGTATCTCGCCGGTGGACATAAATACAGTAATGTAATATTCTAATCACAATATATACACAATAATATGTCCATCTTACTTGTGAAATGCTGTCTGTGGAGCCCTCACATCAATAATCCAT
>NW_006801403.1:8163-10292 GCF_000485575.1 Poecilia formosa
AAAAAAAACACTGAATGCTATCCGGCATTGGGGCGGGCCGGATCCGGTATTGTTCAGGGGGCCAGACCAAATGAGGAGGCGGGCCGGATCCGGCCCACAGGCCGTATCTTGGGGACCCCTGCTTTATATAGACCTGTCTATTGATTTATAGATTAATAGTTTTACTGGACAGAAATTACAAAGAACAAATCTGGTTCTTAATCAAATCCTAATGAGTCAAATTGAAAGTGTCATGGAGTCATCAGCCTCATGACATTAACACTGACATGAAAAATAATATTGAAGAAATAAATATATTAAATCTAATTAAAACATAAATAAGTGATAAGTTCTTTACTGTTATGGTCTCTAAGATATATTTATTCTCAGTATTAGATATGGTCTCAACAAACCCATGCCACTTCATCAATATTATTTTACCTTTTATCTGGAAATAGTGTTTATTCTTACCATACAGTCTCTGTATTAATTATTGCTCAAAAGGTCTTGCCATACCAGTTTATTCCTCTGTACTTACTTTAGTTTCTTAGTTTATTCTTGCATTTTGTTCTTCATTCATTCCCATTTAGTTTCATTTGATTATTATCCTCTCTTGGTTTATTGCTATGTCCACTTTAGTTTATTTCCTGTTGCTAGATTTATTTTATCATTTATTGACCATGAGTAATCTTCACTCATCACCTGCTGCGCCTCCTAATCATCATGTTTCACATCATGTGTTGATTTTTCACTGTTCAGCGTCGGATTCTCTGTTTTTATGCCATAATTCACATCTAGTTCATCGCTCCGTTTTATGTCCCACTTCTCCCGTTTCAGAGTTTTGCGCGATGTGCGCGTCTTTTTTTTGTTTTTAAGCCCCTAAAATTCAGGCGTTCGGGAAGCGTATCGATGGGGAAAAGGCAGACTGACATAAACCTTTTAAAACAACGGAAACAATTTCTGCATTCTGATTATTGAAATTTAAAAGTACCGTTGTTCTATCACCCCTGTTTCATACCGGACCACTTACAGCTCCGTTGTTAATGCTATAAAATGAAGGCTCTCTGTCGTGGTATCACGCATGGAGGGATTTCTTTATTTAAATGGGTTCATTTTTCAGAGGGATACACAGTGAGGGTATCGTGATTTTAGCTACCAGTAGCAGGAGAACGGAGCTGCGCCAAGAAGCTAACAGAAGCTACAAACACTGAATAGAAGAAGAGCTGCCATCGATACAGTTGCAGCCAAGCATGTTTTAATGTTACACAATACAGTTTTACCAAGTTGCTCAAAGTGGTATTGTTGTGATTGTAAGGTGTAAAGTTTACCTTCGACCAAACGCCCCCCAAAGGCATCCCAGCGCCCCCCTTTTGTAAAAATGTCCACCAGCGCCCCCTGCCGTCCTCTGTACGCCCCCTGGGGGGCAGTACCGCCCACGTTGAGAACCGCTACTCTAGACAGAGATGTAGCTTCTCAAAGATACACACACAAACATGAAAAGTAATTAGACAAAACAAAGAAAGCTGTAGAGATAAAATGAGTGGAGGTGGTTACCTGGAGAGCTAGTGTTCAGAACGAGTCAAGCTGAACTGAAAAGAAGTGGTTTATGTTCTCCTCTTGAGCCTCTATCAGTGTTGAAGATGAAATGTACACTTCCTGTCGGGTGACAGGTGGGTATGCTCACTATTATTACTATTCTAACCAACTCATGATTGTTGAAAATGCAAAATTAAGATTTAAAGGAATTGGCATGATTATTTGTCCTGTCTGTCTCTGTGTTGCCCGGTGATGGACTGGCAATATGTCCAGGGTGACCTCGCCTCTCACACAGTGTGTTCTGCTAAATACCTTCCAAACAGTAAAAAAAAAAAATACTGCTCTATGAAGTCCTCTAACAGTAAGACCTAGTGCATAATGGAGCAGGATTACTATAATTATCAGGCTGTGTGTGCACTGAAAGAAAAAAGCTGTTCAGTTTACTTAATTTTATTGTGTACATCCGTCCCACACAATGCAAATAAGTAGAACAGACATATTTTCCCTCTTTCCCTCAAATACTTAAAGCTTGTCAAATCAACATATTTTATTTACATTAGATTACTTGAAAATATTAAGTTGAAACTACAAACATTTTATCTCTTACCATAATG
>NW_006801404.1:0-3117 GCF_000485575.1 Poecilia formosa
TGTATTTGAACTTCTCTCTTTTATTTACTTCAGCGCACCTCACAGTTTTAAACATATTCTGTAGTTTTCGGCGTACTTCTAAATCTGCTCCTTACCAGGCCTTGCTCCAAGAGTCTCCGCCTCACAGTGCGTGCAGATGCACTCACATCTGCCTACTGCCATTCCTGAGCAAGCTCTGCACTGCTGGTAGCCCGATCCCGCAACTGAAACACTTTTAAGAGACTGTCCTGGTGCTAGCTGGTCTTTCTTGGGTGCCCTGGAGCCTTTTTGGCAACAATGGAACCTCTCTCCTTGAAGTTCTTGATGATGCGACAGATTGTTGACTGAGGTGCAATCTTTCTAGCTTGCGATACTCTTCCCTGTTAGGCCATTTTTGTCCAGTGCAATGATGACGGCACATGTTTCTTAAGAGATAACCATGGTTCACAGAAGAGAAACAATGATGCCAAGCACCAGCCTCTTTTTAAAGTGTCCAGTGGTGTCATTCTTACTTAGTCATGACAGATTGATCTCCAGCCCTGCCCTCATCAACACCCACACCTGTGTTAATGAAGCAATCACTGAAACGATGTTAGCTGGTCCTTTTAAGGCAGGGCTGCAATGAAGTTGAAATGTGTTTTGGGGGATAAAGTTCATTTTCTAGGCAAATATTGACTTTGCAATTAATTGCTGTTAAGCTGGTCACTCTTTATAACATTCTGCAGTATATGCAAATTGCCATTATAAAAACTGAAACAGTAGACTTTGTAAATATTAACATTTGAATCATTCTCAAAACTTTTGGCCATGACTGTACATTAAATTATGGGATCATGTAAATATGTTCTTAAATAAAACACTGTAAAAGTGTGCATCTATTCATCAATGTCAATATAAAAATTATCAGAATCATTTCTATCAAATTAAAATATTGTGCTCTTTATTCAGAAATACCCTAAAGCAATTAAATAATCACATTAAAAGTTAGAAACACTGTCCTTATTCACTTCGTCTATCTGTCATACCCGTAAATCCAGCATACCTTATGGTAATGCGCATGCGCACATGGGTGTTACGTTACATACTGCTTACTCAGCAGAGGAGACAAGTAGCAACTTTTTCCAGATCTTACATGATTATTTATCAGAGATGCTGTCAACTTGGAGAACTGCTCTTCCCGCTACTTATTGGCTGTTGATTGCTGATTCCTCTCACCTCTGTTGCTGCCTAAATAAACTCCTGCTCAACTCTCATTCAGCACAAGACTGTCTGTTGTCATCCATATCTCTGCAAGGGATCAGTCCCTATCTGTGGATAAAAGCAATAATGTGAGGAAAGTTCTGGTTTTTGTCATGGAAATGGACAAAAAACAGTTTTTAAAACTATGCCAAATTTATTAAAGCAGGTGTGAGGCTCTTTATTAAACTTTATTGCTGGAGAAAAATATAAAGAAAAGAATAAACTTATTTTGCATTTTAATTGGAAAAAACTATTACCCTTGAGTACTTTGAAGGGTGTTGTTGCATTTTCAAGTTGTCTGCTTCCTTGGGGTTGTTAGCTTCAACAGCTATGTTTTTGCCCACAAACTTAAAATAACAGCTTGTCAAACTGAGACTGAAACCAAAGTCTTCTGCTGTCTTAAAACAACCATCCACCAAAATGTTATATCTACTCATGTGAAGATCATTTTTAGATCTTTGCAATTCCATCAATTTTGGAAGTAGATTTGCTGCTGTTTTTAAACAGTGTTTGTTTGAGACGGTACAGCTACAGCTGTGATAGAAAGCACCACACTCAGAGGTTTTTGTAAGTGGCTAATCTACTGGTACAGGGCCAGAAATATGATATTTTACTTTTTAATCCTTTAATAAAGTGATTTACACAAACAGGTTTCAAAGTTTGCTGTAAAAAGCCAAAGCTCAGTTTTTATTTGTTCAATCGTTGCCTACGCATACATCTTTAAGAAGCAAAATGCAAGTTGTATAACATAGGAGAGCAAGAAAAGTGGTTGAATGAGTAAAACAGCAACGTTCAACCAAGGCTTATTCATTATCTCATTGGTACATTGTCTTCTTGATCCAGTCAAGGTGATCTTTGGTGAGGAAAGCGTACACACCAGGTTTATTTTTGAGTCCACACCCATGCCCAAAAGATGTAACTCCAACGACAGCTCCATTACAAAGTATTGGCCCACCAGAATCCCCCTACAGAGAGAATAAATATATAAACTGCATGTTAGGGAAACGGTGACATTTTTAATTGTTGTAAATGGCTGGTAGGTCACTTACCTGACAGCTGTCAGCTTGGATGTTCCCATTCCACCCAGCACAAATCATGTTGTCAGTTATGGTATGATAGTAAAAAGCCGGTGTGTTGCACTTCTCTCTGCCAACCACAGCCACATTGACTGACATCAAAACATCTGACCCAGCTGCATTCATTTCGGTACTTCCCCATCCAGCCGTCTTACAGACTGTACCTTGTTGTGGGTCTTTGACAACTTTCGTCAGCTTGAGAGGTTTCACCCATTTGGTTTGCTTCACTGCCTTTTTCAGCTGGAAAGTAAAAATCACACTTATTATATAATAATGTAAAAAAAATTAGTACAGCTAAAATGTTAAAAGTTAGTTCAAAGGTTATGAA
Organism: Poecilia formosa; assembly: GCF_000485575.1. Classification (NCBI taxonomy): domain Eukaryota; kingdom Metazoa; phylum Chordata; class Actinopteri; order Cyprinodontiformes; family Poeciliidae; genus Poecilia; species Poecilia formosa. The sequence goes on from NW_006801404.1 coordinate 2,623, forward strand.
ATATGCCATTTACGAAGGGTAGTGAGAGGGACCAATTTGAATGAATATTTTTAAGAAAAGATAACAGGAAAGTATTTGAAGAAATTGTTTCAAGACATGGTCTGCACAGAGGCACAGTTGGTAGAACCTTCTTGACTTGCAGCAAGAAGGTTCTGGGTTTGATTCCTGGCCAGGGATCTGTTTGCATGGAGTTTGCATGTTCTCCCTGTGCATGCGTGGATTTTCTCCAGGTACTCCGGCTTCCAAAAACATGACTGTCAGGTTAATTGGTCTCTAAATTCTCCCTAGGTGTGAGTGTGTGTGCATGGTTGTGTGTCCTGTCTGTCTCTGTGTTGCCCTGCGACAGACTGGTGACCTGTCCAGGGTGACCCCACCTCTCGCCTGAAACATTAGCAGGAGATGGGCACCAGCAACTCTCCTAACCCCACTAGGGACAAGGATGTACAGAAAATGGATGGATGTTTCAAGACATCAGTAAATGAAAGATAATCAATT
>NW_006801404.1:3131-6218 GCF_000485575.1 Poecilia formosa
CCTATGTATGAAATGTTATTTTAAACAGATGAAATCAATCCTTTTGGAAACCAAACTTACCTTGAGCAACATGACATCATTGTCATCTGTATAGGGATTATAATGAGGATGAGGAAAACGCCTCGCCACTCTGAGGATCTGCCTGTACTTTCCTTCAGTGTGGCTTGAGATGGAGTGCACTCCCAGGAATGCAATGCTCATCCTGAGAGAGCGATAACATAGTACCAGTATGGTAAATTTAAGATCTTACAGATTAGAGGTTGCACAATAATGAGATATTAATGGTTTACTATGTAGATGTAAATAATTATTCTAATATAACATTCTTTCCACTAGATCTATTACTGCTGTGTACCAAAACTGATGAATTACACATCATCTTTAATATTTTTTTCATCACAATTGGTATGGAGACGTTGCAACTCACCTTAACTATACTTTTGAGTAATGAAAGATAAATCTATACAAAACAAAACAAAAACTATTTGGCATTATTGCTTCTCTGACTAGCCGCTGCGTGAACTTAGAAATGTACATTATTAAAAAAAAATAATTCTAATGAAACTGGACTGCTGGTTTTCTTTTACATCTAAACATTATTTAAGTTTGTTGAGAGAGCAAGGCAAAACCAGTCAATGTAACAGCAGATTGCATTTTCCATTTTTAATGCTACTTGAAATGCACTCCAAAGCATATAAATAAGAAAAATGAGAATTGTTCTTACCCTTCGCAGTGCGCAGCAGTCAGAACCCAATTGGAATCAATTAAAGTTCCTCCACAAATTGACTCATGTGATGCCAGCAGAGCCATGAAAGGCAAGGAGTGTGGCTTCACTTCTTTCCCATTGATAATCTCAGAACCATGACCTAACACAGGAGGATATCCAGATACAATTTTTCACACAACAGCATCAAAATAGACCCTTGATTAGGGGAAAAAAAATTATGAACAAGAGAATGATAGTATTTAGCTAAATATTACTCACTGGATTTGGCAATAAGGAAAACGGCACCAAGGATGAAAGCAACAAACCCCTCAGGTATGACATTTTCTCCTGTCAGTGTCTTTGATCTGCAGACGAATGTGCCCTTCACTCTGCCCACCTGCTTTTATATGTTATCTCTAAGGATGTGGTCTGACCACTAAGATGCCTTTTTAAGTAAAAAAAAAAATGTGATCATGAAATTGTGATTCTTTTGAAACACCCTGTATCAAGTTACTGCATGTGGAGCTCAGACCTTGCTGGGACAACAGAAAAAGACCTCTGGTTCTGATAAGATTTAATCCTTGAGATGAGGCCTGTGTGGCCACTCCAGTTTAAGATCCTTCATTACCAGTCGGTCTGTGTGTAGCCCACGCCATGGATATCTTACCAATGCATCAACCAGTGATGGAGAAAGTACTCAAACAATGTACTTTAGTAAAATACAAGTAAACAGACCTAAATGTACTCTAGTAAAACCATTGGCATCAACCAGGATCTATCTCGATATTGTGCCACTGTGACTATTAACCAACATGACCTTGGTGCAAAAGTTATGTNACAGACTGGTGACCTGTCCAGGGTGACCCCACCTCTCGCCTGAAACGTTAGCTGGAGATGGGCACCAGCAACTCTCCTAACCCCACTAGGGACAAGGATGTACAGAAAATGGATGGATGTTTCAAGACATCAGTAAATGAAAGATAATCAATTGAAAGTAAATTGTGAAATAAGAATCAGCTTGATATAAGTAGAGTCTTAATTTTAAACATGTTCCCTTTGTATGAAATGTTATTTTAAACAGATGAAATCATTCATTTTCCAAAGCAAACTTACCTTGAGCAACATGACATCATTGTCATCTGTATAGGGATTATAATGAGGATGAGGAAAACGCCTCGCCACTCTGAGGATCTGCCTGTACTTTCCTTCAGTGTGGCTTGAGATGGAGTGCACTCCCAGGAATGCAATGCTCATCCTGAGAGAGCGATAACATAGTACCAGTATGGTAAATTTAAGATCTTACATATTAGAGGTTGCACAATAATGAGATATTAATGGTTTACTATGTAGATGTAAATAATTATTCTAATATAACATTCTTTCCACTAGGTATATTACTGCTGTATACCAAAACTGATGAATTACACATCATCTTTAATATTTTTTTCATCACAATTGGTATGGAGAAGTTGCAACTCACCTTAACTATACTTTTGAGTAATGAAGGATAAATCTATTTATACAAAACAGAACAAAAACTATTTGGCATTATTGCTTCTCTGACTAGCCGCTACGTGACCTTAGAAATGTACATTATTAAAAAAAATAATTCTAATGAAACTGTGGACTGCTGGTTTTCTTTTACACCTAAACGTTATTTAAGTTGAGAGAGGAAGGCAAAACCAGTCAATATAACAGCAGATTGCATTCTCCATTTTTAATGCTACTTGAAATGCACGCCAGAAGCATATAAATAAGAAAAATGAGAATTGTTCTTACCCTTCGCAGTGCGCAGCAGTCAGAACCCAATTGGAATCAATTAAAGTTCCTCCACAAATTGACTCATGTGATGCCAGCAGAGCCATGAAAGGCAAGGAGTGTGGCTTCACTTCTTTCCCATTGATAATCTCAGAACCATGACCTAGCACAGGAAGATATCCAGATACAATTTTTCACACAACAGCATCAAAGGAGACCCTTGATTAGGGGGAAAAATTGTGAACAAGAGAATGATAGTATTTAGCAAAATATTACTCACTGGATTTGGCAATAAGGAAAACGGCACCAAGGTTGAAAGCAACAAACCCCAACATTTTCTCCTGTCAGTGTCTTTGATCTGCAGACGAATGTGCCCTTCACTCTGCCCACCTGCTTTTATATGTTATCTCTAAGGATGTGGTCTGACCACTAAAATGCCTTTTTAAGTAAAAAAAATATGTGATCATGAAATTGTGATTCTTTTGCCACACCCTGTATCAAGTTACTGCATGTGGAGCTCAGACCTTGCTGGGACAACAGAAAAAGACCTCTGGTTCAGATAAGATTTAATCCTTGAGATGAGGCCTGTGTGGCCACTCCAGTTTAAGATCCTTCATTACCAA